>NC_037689.1:50141266-50180125 GCF_003255815.1 Theropithecus gelada
GGGGGGGGGGGGGGGGGGGGGGGGGGGGGGGGAGGTTCTCCCACTTAACCCTTTCTTGGGTCCACAGGCTGCTCCTGGCTTCCAGCGACCCTGAGCACATAGCCCTTCTTTTCCTTCCTTCACCCTCGGTGTCTCCTGTTGCTTCTCTTGAATTCCAGTGTTGTTTCTCAGACAGTCCATTCAATGTGTAAATATCTATTCAATATTTTGGTTTCTGTCTGTGGAAGAGGCATGGCCCAGGTGCATCTAGTCAGCCGTCTTGAGCCTCCTCCACCTTTTTAAATTTGTTTAATTTTAAATTTTTATGTTAGTTTTATTTATTTTACTTAATTTTTGTTTTTAACTGACAATTGTATATATTTATGGGACATAATGTGATTTTTATATATGTATACATTATGGAATGATTACATCAAGCTAATTAACATTTATCACCTCACATACTTATCACTCTTTTGTAATAAGAACATTTAAGATCTATCCTTTTAGGAATTTGAAATATACATTATTAACAAGGGGGCTAATAATGTATTAATAATCATGCTGTGCAATAGATCTCAAAAACTCTTTCCTCCTTTCTAACTAAACCTTTGTATCCTTTAGACAACTTCTCTCCATTCCCCACCCCAGTGCCCCATCTTCCAACTTCTGGTAACCACCCTTCTACTCTCTTCTCTTATGAGTTTAAATTTTTTAGATTCTACATATAAGTGAGATCATGCAGTATTTGTCTTTCTGTGCCTGGCTAATGCCCTTAACATAATGTCCTTCAGATTCATCCATGTTGTTCCAAATGATGGGACTTTCTTCTTCCTTAAGATTGAGTAATATTTTATTGTGAACATATTCTTTATCCATTCATCTGTTGATGGACACTTAAGTTGCTTCTATATCTTGACTGTTGTAAATAGTACTGCAATAAACATGCAAGCGCAGAAATCTCTTTAACATACTGATGAAACCCTGTGGTTCTAATCTTATGTGCTTTTAGAAGTTATATAGCCAAACTCATTACAAAGGTATCTAACAGTGCCACTGAGTGAGAGTTTCTCATCAAAAAATGTATAAACGTAAATGTATGCTGTGGCGGACAGACCTTGAGGTGGCTTCCATGATTCTTGCCCCATGGTGACCAAGCCTTTTTGTAATCCCCTCCTGAGTATAAGCAGAACTTGTTTCTAAACAACAGACTATGGCAAATATGATGAGATCTCACTCCCTTGATTAGGTTACAATATCTGGCATAGTGAAGGGATTTTGTAGATATAATTAAGGATTGTAAATTAAATAAATTGATTTTGAGCTATCAGAAAGATTATCTGGGTGGGTCTGTCTTAATGAGAAGAAATCCCACTGGGCCCTCCCTAAGGTTAAAGACTCTCTCTCCAATGCTGGCTTTGAATAAGAAAGCTGCCATGTTATGAGAGGGTCTATGATAAGGACCATGTGGCCAGAAACTACTGGAGGTCTCTAGAACCTAAGGGCAGCCAACAGCTGACAGCCAGCAAAAAACTGGGGCCCTCAGTCTTATAGCTGTAAGAAAATGAACTTATCCAACAACTTGAAAAACTTGGAAGCAGGTTTTCAGTCAATCTGGTGATGAGCCACAGTCATAGCTGACACTGATTGCAGCCTTGTGAGACCCTGAGCAGAGAACTCAGCTAATTAGAGACATCTGGCCTGCCACAAAATCCACCATCTCTCCTGACTCCAAGTTTTATATGGGAGTGCCAAAGGGCTGTTTTATGTGAGATCGTGCAAATGTTCTGTCAGTGAATACAAAGTGTCTTCCAAGTTTTCCCTTTCTTGCTTTGGTCTACTTTAATGGCATCTCACGCTAGGCCCAAGATGCTTATTATGTTATATGAACACATATAAGCCACATTCACCAGTGTTGTCTCCTAATGCTGGTCCTGATACCAATCAAAGTGATCAAAAATTGGCATTGTGTGAATGACACAATGAAGAGTGTGTAACTGGGGACCCCACCTGACTCCCAAAGGAATGTAACCTTATACAAATCAACATTGGTTCTTAGTACTCTTCTTGCTTTAGAACTCAGTTTCTGATCCGTGAAGATTGCCTAAGGCTTTGTCCCCAGGAACATCAGCATCACGCAGGAGTTCATTAGAAATGCAGACTCTCAGGCCACACTCTGAACCTACAGGATCAGAGCCCAGGTTTTAACAAGTGATGTGTATACGTATTAACATCTGGAGAAAACGGAGCTAAGAAACCAATACCTGAGATATATTAACATCTTCTAAATCTTTCACAAATATATAAGCTGCTGCAAGCTATATTCGCCCTATCACTTTAAATCATCCCTACATCTTCCAGAATTTCACAAACACCCCTTTTGAAGCAAACTTGCATTTCATTTTTCACTACACAAGGTTATACTAGAAGCTATTGAGTTTTTCACTATAATCAGCCCTTTGTATCTAGCATAAAACTGGACATATTACCTCCCATTATAAGTGCAAAACCATTTTTATATATCTTTAAATTCCTATTAAGAAGATTTAAAATGTGAATACCTTTTAATCCAACAATTATACTTCAAGGAATTTATCCTGAAGATATATTCTCACAAGTGCAAAAGGGCAGATGTTCTTGGATGTTCACTGCAGTACATTGATAATAGTACTGACATCTAAATATATAAATGTCCATCAATCAGGAACTGGTTAAGATAACTTATGATATATCCATATAATCTACACCTTCACAAAGTATGAAGAAAATATGCCTGTGTCTGATAAGGAGAGATATCTAATAAATATTTTAAGGATAAAAAGTAAGTTATAAATTTATATGCTATTATTTGAGTACATAAGTTGTATATTTAAATGTATATATCTACATGTATGTAATTTTGTATACATTGAAACTTTGTAGTTGGCATTATATGTTGGCTTATCTAATCTTTATTTTCAACTCTCTTTTCCCCTATCTTCCTCTTCTGTGGAGGCTCTAAAAGGTAAGAACCTGATTTCCCAGACACCCTTCCAGCTAGGATTGACCATGTCAAACCTCTCTGGCTAATGATGTGTTATCGAAAGTCTAACATTAAAGTCTCTTCCCCTTCTTTTACCCTGCCTGTAATGCAGGGTGAAAACTGGAGGTATAGCAGCCAATTGGTGACCATGAAGCAGCAAATATGAGGCCTAGAACCAACATGCTAGCATGAGGGGAAAAAAGCAATGTGCGGCTGGACGCAGTGGCTCACGCCTGTAATCCCAACACTTTGGGAGACTGAGGCAGGTGGATCACCTGTGGTCAGGAGTTCAAGACCAAACTGGTGAAACCCTGTCTCTACTAAAAAAAAAAAAAAAAAAAATTAGCTGGGCGTGGTGGCGGGCACCTATAATCCCAGCTACTCAGGAGGCTAAGGCTGGAGAATTGCTTGAACCTGGGAGGCAGAGGTTGCAGTGAGATGAGATGGCGCCATTGCACTCCAGCCTGGGTGACAGAGCGAGACTCCATCTCAAAGGAAAAAAACAAAAACAAAAACAATGTGCTTGAGTCTCTCATGGCATCCTAGGTCAACAACAGCAGCACTAGGATGCCTACCTCTGTGTTTTTTTCGATGAAAGATAATTAAATCCCTGGATATTTAAGCCACTACATGGAGGTTTTTGGTGGTAGTGATAGTGATGATGATGATTACAATGAAACTAATTTCTAATGGCTACAAGTGTGAATTTTGAAGAATGGGGTAAGAGGCAGAGGAAGTACTTCTACTTTTTAAAATGTTTACTCTTTTGTAATGTTTGACATTTTATTCAAAGAAAATGACACATACGTAAAACGAACTGACTTTAAATTTCTGGTATTTATTCAATATGGATAATATGAGAAAACGTTGAATATGTCCTCCCATAACAGAGTGGTTGCTAAAAGCACAAATATAATTACGTTAGTGATTATACAACTTAGTTGACAAATGAGTGCTCCTCTCAGGGAAAGAAGGTAATTTCGCGTCTCTTGTTTTAAAGGAAATTAGTTAACTATCCCAATTTATAGAATAATGGTAATGATGGGGCTTCATATGGTTGAATGATAATGCCCTTCCCCCTTTTGTTCTTTTTGCAATGTTTGAAGAAAAATGAAAATAGGGCCCTAAAAGAAGAAATGAGCTAAGTATCTAGGGAATTGTTCTTCATGAAGCCTTTTTTTCTCAAGCAGTAGATACAGGTTGTGTTCTGTAAAGGAAAGGGTTAACTCGGCATGTCTGGATTGCTCAAACTCTGCACATTCCCATGAAAGGTCAGGTTTTGGGGTCAGCCTTGGTTGGCTCTTGGGAGCTGAGCTCTGAGCTCTTGGAATGTTCTGCCTATACCAGTCTGACTAAATAGTTTATGCTAACGATGTGATTTATTTTTGCTGTTTTTGCTCTGGGGGTCTGGAGTCTGAGAAGGTGACATTAGTTGTGTATGCCTATATAATTGACCCCAATAACAATCCTGGACAAAAAAGCTTGGAGGAGCTTCCCTGATTGGTATGTGTTGTCTCACATTATTGTTGGGAGAATTCAGTGCATCCTGCATAGCTCCCCTGGGAAGGACACTTGGAAGCTTGTGCCTGGTTTCTCCTGGACTTCACCTCATGAAAGTTCTCCATTTGCTGATTTTAATCTGTATCATTTTGCTATAGTACACCATAACTGTGCCTATAAATGCTTCTGTGTCCTGTGAGTCCTCTAGCAAATAATCTAGCATAAGGGTGGCCATGGGAACCCCTGAGATAGTTAACCTAAAGTTAAATACCGAGAGCTGTAAATAACTAATAAGTTGTTTGATGCTAACTAATTGTGAAGATATAAGTATCCCCTCAAAAGATCCTTTTCTTCCAGAAAGTGGATTGAGATATAAAGGCATATTCTGAGAAAATATATAAATATGTGTGAAGTAGAAATAGAAATCCCAGCAACTAATGATTATTGAGATTGACATGAATTATGTTTTCTAATATTTTGGTTTAACTTTTTAATTAAAGCATTTAATTTGGCATTAGATAAAATAATTGGATTGGAAAATACATTATTCCTCTAGTCAGTCATGTCAATGGAAGGTACTAGAGAATCTATAGTCAAGGTCACTAAAACAATAAGACAAAAGTATTCAGGGAGAAACACTCTCAAGAGGTAAAACTTTGTGCCTAAATGTAAAATAACTTCATAGTCTAAAAATATTTCATATGAATAAAGGTTTAGATACCTTTTAGTTTTGTGAATTATTTACCGCTCTTACAGCCCCTCTTTGATTTTGGTTCATAGATTGTCACATCTGTTTTAAAATTATATACATTTAGCAAAAGAAAAGCAGCACAAACGTAATCTTAAAATATAGAATAATGTGAATATTAAATGTACCTCCTCCTTAAGCTTAACAAAATTACTTATTTGCTTGTTTTGTTTATGATTTATTTAACTGGCCTTGTTCCAGAAAGTTTAGCAGTTGGCTAAAACATTTTCTAAAGGAATAATTCTATGTTTACTTAGAAAGTGAGGAAACTGAGACATAAGATTCCTTAATGAGACATATTAAAATTCCTGGAAAGAATATTACCTTGTTTATAGTAAATTATATAAATAAATAATTTTTAACATATTCTGAGAGGCTGGTGTAAAACTAGCAGAGGCCTAGAAATAATTATCTTGGCGGCTCAACACGTAGTGTCATAGTGTACAGGAAAATCAAACTTTTTTTCTCTGTACTCACAACACAGAACACTTCAATTTGGACACTAGATGTGTGAGGCTTTTTTTTTTTAATTTCACATATCAAGCAATTCTCTAATTATCTGCAGACACCAACTGATGTCTTATAATTTCATTCAATTCTGACATTATCTACCTGAAGTTAGTATAGACCCCTCCCATGAGACTTGCTCCCACTTCAGATACCAGTCACAAATGGTGGGTTCTCAACTTCTGTCCAACCTGGCTACAAATTGGTGTTCCCACAATCCACTTCTCAGATTCAGTCATTTGCTAGAATGGCTCACAGAACTCAGGAAAACACTTACTTGTGTTTATTAGAAAGGATATTACAAAAGATACAGATACACAGCAAGAGAAGGAGGTTGGAAGGGTCCCGAGTGCAAGAGCTTCTGTTCCTGTAAAGTTGGGATGTGCCATACCTCTGGCACATAAATGTGTTCACCACCCCAGAAGCTCTATGAGCCACCATACTTTTGAGATTTTTATGGAGATTTCATCAGATAGACATGATCAATTATTAACTTAGTCTCCAACTCCTCTCACCTCCCTGAAGAATAGGGAGTAGGGCTGAAAGTTCCAAGATTCTAATCATGGATTGGTTTTTCTGGTGACCATCCCCATCCAGGATCTCACCAAGAATGTGTCATTAGAAAAAACATCCTCCTATCACCTGGGAAATTCCAAAGGATCCAGGAGTTCTCCTTTTGACCCTCAGGAACCAGGGTCAGAAACCAAATAGTAAAGCAAAAGATGATCCTAGCATTCCTATTGCTTAGAAAATTACAAGAGTTTTAGAAGATCTGTGTCAGGAACTGAGGGGCAGACACCTATATATATATATATATATATATTATTATTTCACACATGGCATATGTAGACATTCATCAGTTCATTTCTTCATTGAATATTTCTTCAGTTCCAATTGTGTGCCAAATCCTGTTCTAGCATTAAAGATACCAACAAAAATATTTTTCTTCATGGAATTTATATTCTATTAGAGGAAACGTCTGGTGAATAACTCCACAAGTAAAACATTCTATATATCACATGGTTCAAAGTGCTACCTAGAAAAATAAAGCAAGAAAGACATTTCAGGACATAGGTCATGTGTTTTACAAATTTAAATAGCATGAAAGTAGACTCAGTCACACTGATGTATATGTGTATACTTGCTTGGTAAGGTTATCAAAACCACATTTGTAGAATCAGTTTAAAACTAACTTGAAATTATGACACATAGTAAATTTGTATCATGTTAGATCAAGTTTGGTATAATATGATTTACAGTAGAATATGTAATACAAGAATAAAGTGAAAGAAACAGATTTGGTAGAAGGGAGGTTGCTATGGTTTGAATGTTTGTGTCTTCTCCAAAATTCATGTTGAAACTTAATCCCAAATGCAACAGTATTATGAGGTGGGACCTTTAGGAGATGCTTAGGCCATAAAAGCTCTACCCACATGGGTGGGATTAGAGCCCTTATAAAAGGGTTTGAGGGACAGAGTTCGCCCCTTCCATCTCTTTTGTCCTTCCATCTCTTCCACAATGTGGACACAACATTCATCTTCTCTGGAGGATGCAGCAAATGGCACCATCTTAGAAGCAGAGACCGGCCCCTCACCAGACATCAAACTTTCCAGAGCCTTGATCTTGGACTTTCTGTCTCCAGACCTGTGAGAAATAAATGTCTGTTGTTTATAAATTATCCAATATCAGGTATTTTGTTTAGAGTAGCACGTGTGGACTAAGACAGAGGTAGATAAGTAGTATTTGTTAGAATGATAAGCTTTTTATGTGGTGACTTGTACTGAAATAACATAAAAATGTCTCTTTTTAAATCAGAGGAATGTCTACACATATATCCTCAAATAACGGCTACCTTGCAACTGAATAATTTGGGGGGCAAAGTAATTCATATCAAATTGTGATGAATGGACCAACCTACATTGTTATTCAACTGAAAAAGAGGAATGCATATCTTTGGTAGGCTGCCTTCTAAAATGGCTCCTCTCTCACCTCCTAGAATTTTCACTTTTGTCTAACTTTTTCCCTTTAGTATGAACTGAACCTAGTTATGATGACAAATAGAGAACAGCAAAAGCAATGGCATATGACTTCTAAACTTAGGTTACAAGACTGACTTCTGTCTTGCTGACACTCACTTCTCTTTCACTTGCTCACTTTGAGAAAGCAAGCTGCCATCTTGTGAGCTGTACTGTAGAAAAGAATATGTGGCAAGGAACTGAGGGTGGTCTCTGACCAATATCCTGCAAGGAATTGAGACCATCAGTTCAACAGACTGCAAGGAAATTAATCATGCAAACAACTACTGATTCAGCTTGGAAGTGGATTCTGCTCCTGAGAGACTGTGGTCCCAGCTGAACCTTAATTGCAGCCATTTGAGAGTCTGAGCTGGAGGACCCAACTAAGCCATTCCTGGATTCCTGATACACAAAAGTAGGAGATAAAAAATATTGTCATTTTCAAGTCACTGTGTTTGGGGAAATTTTCAAAGGCGCAATAGATAACTAAGGCATGATTGTTCTCTTAGATTTCTAATGCAACATGTATTTTATCACACCTAAAACTTTAATGTGGTATGTGTGCTGCCTATTACAATGGTTCAAATGATCATGTAATTTAAGAGTGCTCAAGATATTGGTATGTACTTTCATTAAATACTACAAATTCAGTGATGAAGGGGAGACTAGTACAGGAATAGAGATGAATTGGTAGAAGACTTTCACTTTGTAAAGTCAAAAATAATAGTAACTAATAATCTATAATTTTAATTTTATAAAACCTGCACGATATGCAGTCATTTCAAAGTAGACCTACACTGAGGAAACATTGCACCAATGATAAAAAGAGAAAACCGGAATGATAAAGTAGTTTATATATGCTGCAGACTGCGAAGGTAGAGGAATTAGAAAAGATTTTTTCCAGAAACAATTACAAAACTGACAAGAATAAGGTATAGTAGTTTTAATTGCTTTAATATGCATAGAGTGCCATTATATATTTTTGAAAGATAATATTGATTTTTTGCTTGGATTCTTATTTATAATATTCTTAACTACATTGCTACCTATGATTTTACCAGGGAAGCAAGTTAGCCCTTTGCACAAAATATATAAAATCTCTCTTACAAGATGAACCTGGTATTTGCCATTCACCCTGTGAACTGTTCATCCTCTGTATCCATTCGTGACTTCTCCTTCCAACTTGTGATATTTTTCAGTCAATAGAAGACCCCATCTGCTACTTTCACTTAACTATTAGCACCTTATCGTCTTTTCTCTCTCATGTCCAAGATTGGAACATTCATTTATACTGGACTTGATTTTCTGCAGTTTACCTTGCTGCTCACAGGGAGAAAAGCATACCTGTATTATATTGTCCCTAAATCATGGATGAAGTGTGGAATTCTCGTGTAACAAACCTAGAATAATTGAGTCACACCAAAAGCTCCTTGCAGATGGTTATTAACAGGCAATGGTCAGACATCATCTAATAAAGTAAAGCAACTTATTTTTATTTGACTCTGTTCTAAGAGGTAGACAGACCTTCAAACCCAGTAACATTCAGGTGAATCTAAGTCAAATCTAAGAGAGCTTACGTAAGACAAACTCCTAGACATCTGCTATATGAGTCATAGAATCATTGTTTATATCCTTTTATTTCAAACTACCAAATCTCGTTTTCTGTCAGAAAATGGTGCAGAGGTTTATTTGTAACCCATATAGTCTACAGGGAGGTAAGGCACTCTCAAAGGGGAGTCAAATCCACAACATTACAGGCTGAGTAAAAACTTGTGTCTTAGAAATATAAGTTGAAAAAAAAGCTTATTGCCATTTCCAACAAAACAATCTGTATTAAACATGCTGTTATTTTATTTTTTACTTTCAGAAGTGTCTCATCAATTTTCTAGAATAAATGTACCTGCTGATCCCCTGTGTGGATGCATGAAAATTTATAATATCAACTGTATTAATTTTCTATGACTGCCATAATAAATTACCACAAACTTGGTGGCTTAAAACAACAGAAATTTATTCTCTTACAATTCTGGAGGCCAGAAGTCTAAAATCAGTATCATTGGGCAGACATCAAAGTGTTGACTGGGTCACACTCTTTCTAGAGACTCTACATGAGAATCTGTTCCTTGACTCTTACAGCTTCTGGTGGCCAGGGGCATTCCTTGGGCATTTCTGGACTTGTGGCTGTATCTTTCCAATCTCTGCCCCTATTGTAACACTCTGTTTCTTCTCTTTGGTCTGTGACAAGCATCCCTCTGCTTAATATCCCTTAAAAGGATATTTGTGATTACATTTAGATTCGACCTGGATAAACCAGGATAATCTCCTCATCTCCACATCCTTAATGTAATTTCATATGCAAAGACTCCTTTTTGCTATATCCAGAGATAAGGAACTGATATCTTTCATTATTCAGCTTACCACATCAACCAACTTTAAATTATAAAGTAGTACTCTTTAACAGTTTGATTCATCACACACCCACATCGCTGATTAATAAGATTCATTTGGGAGCTACAAGTTTTAAAATAGATTTGGCTTTCACCAATTCAGGGGAAAATGAATTCCATAAATGGAAACACTTCATGGGAAACACCTGATATTGAGGGTCATGTCATTATCAACTTAAATACCACAGTTATTTCAACAGCTGAGTCAGTGCCTATGAAACACATTAGCTGGAATGCAACCAAGACCATAAGCTTCTGAATCACTAAATTAAGAGCATCTACTTTTATTAGAATGCAGAAGCAAACAGGTAGCTTCTTCAAAACTCAAAGTGACAAAATAGTGATTAGATGCAATTATCTATATTTTAAAATGTGGCTGTTTGCATTCACCTTTTAGTGAGTCATGTAATGACTCACCACATACTTTCTTTAAATGATAAGTTCCATTAATAATTCCATTCACACATCTTGGATTCATCCACATAATTTTAGGAACAAAGCTATTCTCTATCTCTTACATATATATGTTTATACGTGATTAGTACATTGCCTCTCTCTTCCTTCATCTATGTATTTACATATGTATGTATGTGTCTATCTACCTATCTACCTAGTTACCTACGTAGGCAAACTATACGTGTAGTTCTACAAGTAATGTTTTTTAAAAATTAATATATAATAAACATCTAGGTCTGTTCTTGTAACTAGTACATAGTACAGTATTGCATTTTATATGCTAAAACTCCATTATTTTACCCCATTTTTGATATTACAAACAATGCTAACTCGTTTTGATAAATGCCCTTTTGTAAGATGTGTAAATACTCCTGCTATTTTGTAGTTTATTTTTACTTATGATATCTTTTAGCATAAAATATCTGTTTCAATTTAGGTAGTAATCTTCCTCAAATTCTCTTTTATGTTTTCTGAAACATTTTCTAATTTAAGAATTCATTTCTCACGCTAAATTAGAAAGAAACCCAATCTTTTATATTTTCTAGTAATTTCAAAGTTTTGTTTTCATATTTAGATCTTTAATCTACAAAGTATTTAACTTATAAAGTAAATGATGTGAAGTGGAGATATAATATTCTTTATTCAAATGAAGGGCCTGGTCTTAATACCTGGTCTCATACCATGTATACTCTACCCACTAATGTGAAATGCCCCCTGTCTCTTTCATTGATTAATTTGTCATCCATGTGCTGCTAATACCAATGTCTAAAATGAACTTCAGATTTTAGCTCCATTAATATTTCCTCTTGGACCCATATATCATGATCCAAAGTCTTCTATAATAAGCTCTGATAATTCCAACTACCTCAGCAATATAGCACAGATTATGATTTATTTTTATAAGTTTTTTTTAATTTTTAATTTTTTTATTTTTTTTGAGATGGGTTCTCGCTCTGTTACCCAGGCTGGAGTACAGTGGCTTGATCTCAGCTCACTGCAACCTCCGCTTCCCGGGGTTCAAGCAATTCTCCTGCCTCAGCCTCCCGAGTAGCTGGGACTACAGGCCCACGCCACCATGCCCAGCTAATTTTTGTATTTTTCAGTAGAGGCGGGGTTTCACCATGTTGACCAGGATGGTCTCAATCTCTTGACCTCATGATCCACCAGCCTCGGCCTCCCAAAGTGGTGGGATTACAGGCGTGAGCCACCATACCTGGCCTCTATTTTTATAAGTTTTTATAAATTAATATATGCCCAAAATAGATAGTAAATATGCTTTGTAAGGACAAGAGGATAGAATTCCCAATATATACAGTATCTGATAGAATGTAGGCATGCAATGAATGTTTTGAGAGTGAATAAATCAATGAATAAAAGATTGAATGACTGTTTTGATATCTAATAAAGTTTCCCTCATTTTTAAGCTGTTCTTGTTTAATATTCTTCATTTAATTGTCTGATAATTTTGGAGAGACATGATGCTTTAGCAAGGCTGAGTCTTACCATTGAAGATCATAGTGTATCTCTCCAGCAATTGAAGTCTATTTATTTCCTTTGATAAGGGTTTTTAGTAATTGTTTTATTTTTCTTCAAATAAATTTTAACCATTTGTGTTTTCCCAATTAAGTAGTGATAATAATATTTCACCATTATTATGATGTTTGTTGTTAAGTTTCTGCTAAGTCGTTTTTATCAAGCTAAGAAATTTTCTGTCTACACTGAGCTACTTGTACATTTTTTTAAAGTTTTTAAAGTTTTTAATTTCTATGGGTACATGGTAGGTGTATATATTTGTAGAGTACATTAGATGTTTTGATACAGGCATGCAATGTGTAATAATTCACATCATGGAGAACTGGGTATCCATCCTCTGAAGCATTTACATTTAATATTACAAACAATCCAATTACACTCTTTTAGTCACTTTAAAATGTACAATTAACTTATTATTGACTATAGTCACCCTGTGTACTATCAAATAATAGGTCTTATTAATTCTTTCTATTTTTTATACCCATTAACCATGCCCAACTTCCCCCCATACCCTCACTCCCCTTCCCAGCCTCTGGTAACCATCCTTATCCTTATCCATGAGTTCAGTTGTGTTGAATTTTAGATCCCAGAATTAAGTGAGAACATCATGTGATGTTGGTGTTTCTGTGCCTGGCTTATTTCACTTAACATAGTCATCTCCAGTTCCATCCCTGTTGTTGCAAATGACAGGATCTCATTCTTTTTTATAGCTGGATAGTATTCCATTGTGTATGTGCACTACATTTTCTTTATCCATTCATATGTTGATGGACACTTAGGTTGCTTCTGAGAGAGGGGAAAGAAAGAAAGAAATCAACTAGGCAGATAGGATGAGAGCCTTTGGCAGAATTCCCTTCTAACAAAAAGCGACCCAATAAGTCATTTCTCTTTCAGCAAAGAGCAGCCTGAAAGATCAGGCTGCAAACACAGATAAGGAAGGCAAGTTCTAACACAGAAAGGGACCTCCCATGTAATCAGCCAGTTTTGCTGACATACAGTGGGCCCCACTGAGCATATTCCTCTCCCTTCTTGGATATACTCAGACAAGGAAGCTTGCAAAGAGTGGGGGGTGCCTGCAACAGCACTGATAAGAAGAGCTACCCTGGACCAGGCATGTCCACCTTCGAGGGTTCTGCCCTGCCTTTTTACACGTGTGCAGTAGGAAGAGATAAGCAACATGGAGTAACTTATGCTAAAGAGCGGACATGTACACTAGAAAGGTTGGGGTGGGGACGGTCAGAAATTCATGCCTTATTCAAATGACACACCTTACTCAAATGACACAGGTAGTCCTGACCAGTTTTTTGTGCCTTATGTAAATGAAGCACCCCTCCCCTCCAGCTCATTTATAAAAACCCTTGCATTTCAGTGTAAAACAGCAACCCATTTTTCCATGACCCCTCTCTGCACCAGAGAGCTTTGGTCCTTTTGCTTATTAAACTTCTGCTCTAACCTCACCCTTGATATCTTGGGCTGTGAGACTAAGAACTTTGGGTGACACCCCAGACTATGAGGCCAGTTTCACTTCCGAATCTTGGTTATTGTGAACAGCGCTGCAACAAACATGGGAGTACAGATATCCCTTCAATATACTGATTTCCTTTCTTTTGGGTATATATTCCGCAGTGGGATTGCTGGATCTTATGGTAGCTCTATTTTTAGTTTTTTGAGGAACCTCCAAACTGTTCTCTACAGTTATACTAATTTACATTCCTGTCAACAGTGTAGGAGGGTTCTCTTTTCTCCATATCCTCACCAGCAGTTGTTATTGCCTGTCTTTTGGCTATAAGCCATTTTAACTGGGGTGAGATGATATCTCATTGTAGTTTTGATTTGCATTTCTCTGATGATCAATTACGTTGATCACCTTTTCATACGGCTGTTTGTCATTTGTATGTCTTCTTTTGAGAAGTGTCTATTCAAATATTTTGCCCATTTTTTTAATCAGATTGTTAGAATTTAATATTTAATATTAGAGTTGTTTGAGCTCCTGTGTCTTCTGGTTATTAATCCTTTGTCAGATGGGTAGTTTGCAGATATTTTTCCCATTCTGTGTATTGTATCTTCACTTTGTTGATTGTTTCCTTTGCTGTGCAGCACCTTTTTAACTTGATGTGATCCCATTTGTCCATGTTTGCTTTGGTTGCCTGTGCTTGTGGGGTATTGCTCTAGAAATTTTTTGCCCAAACCAACGTCCTGGAGATTTTTCCCAAAATTTTCTGGTAGGAGTTTCATAGTTTGAAGTGTTAGATTTAAGTCTTTAATCCATTTTTATTTGATTTTTATATATGGTGAAAGGCAGAAGTCTAGTTTCATTCTTCTGCATATGGATATCCAGTTTTCCTAGCACCATTTATTGAAAAGACTGTCTTTTCCCCAGTGTATGTTCTTGTTGCCTTTGTTGAAAAGGAGCTCACTGTAGGTGTGTGGATACGTTGGTTCTCTATTCTTCTCCATTGGTCTATATGTCTGGGTTTATGCCATTACCATGCCGTTTTAGTTACTATATCTCTATAGTATAATCTGAAGTCAGGTAATGTAATTCCTCCAGTTTTGTTATTTTTGCCTAGGATAGCGTTGGCTATTCTGGGTCTTTTGTGGTTCCATATAAATTTTAAGATTTTTTTCTATTCTTGCAAAGGATGTCGTTGGTATTTTGATAGCAATTGCATTGAATCTGTAGATTTCTTTGGGTGGGTCAATTTCTTGATCACCATAAATTTTATTGGTAGATTTGTTTATTGAATACATTTTACAGATTTTTTTTTAAATTTATTTTTTATTATTATTATACTTTAAGTTCTAGGGTACATGTGCATAACGTGCAGGTTTGTTACATATGTATACTTGTGCCATGTTGCTGTGCTGCACCCATCAACTCGTCAGCACCCATCAACTCGTCATTTACATCAGGTATAACTCCCAATGCAATCCCTCCCCCCTCCCCCCTCCCCATGATAGGCCCCGCTGTGTGATGTTCCCCTTCCCGAGTCCAAGTGATCTCATTGTTCAGTTCCCACCTATGAGTGAGAACATGCGGTGTTTGGTTTTCTGTTCTTGTGATAGTTTGCTAAGAATGATGGTTTCCAGCTGCATCCATGTCCCTACAAAGGCCACAAACTCATCCTTTTTTATGGCTGCATAGTATTCCATGGTGTATATGTGCCACATTTTCTTAATCCAGTCTGTCACTGATGGACATTTGGGTTGATTCCAAGTCTTTGCTATTGTGAATAGTGCCGCAATAAACATACGTGTGCATGTGTCTTTATAGCAGCATAATTTATAATCCTTTGGGTATATACCCAGTAATGGGATGGCTGGGTCATATGGTACATCTAGTTCTAGATCCTTGAGGAATCGCCATACTGTTTTCCATAATGGTTGAACTAGTTTACAATTCCACCAACAGTGTAAAAGTGTTCCTATTTCTCCACATCCTCTCCAGCACCTGTTGTTTCCTGACTTTTTAATGATCGCCATTCTAACTGGTGTGAGATGGTATCTCATTGTGGTTTTGATTTGCATTTCTCTGATGGCCAGTGATGATGAGCATTTTTTCATGTGTCTGTTGGCTGTATGAATGTCTTCTTTTGAGAAATGTCTATTCATATCCTTTGCCCACTTTTTGATGGGGTTGTTTGTTTTTTTCTTGTAAATTTGTTTGAGTTATTTGTAGGTTCTGGATATTAGCCCTTTGTCAGATGAGTAGATTGCAAAAATTTTCTCCCATTCTGTAGGTTGCCTGTTCACTCTGATGGTAGTTTCTTTTGCTGTGCAGAAGCTCTTTAGTTTAATGAGATCCCATTTGTCAATTTTGGCTTTTGCTGCCGTTGCTTTTGGTGTTTTAGACATGAAGTCTTTGCCCATGCCTATGTCCTGAATGGTACTATCTAGGTTTTCCTCTAGTGTTTTTATGGTATTAGGTCTAACATTTAAGTCTCTAATCCATCTTGAATTAATTTTCGTATAAGGAGTAAGGAAAGGATCCAGTTTCAGCTTTCTACTTATGGCTAGCCAATTTTCCCAGCACCATTTATTAAATAGGGAATCCTTTCCCCATTTCTTGTTTCTCTCAGGTTTGTCAAAGATCAGATGGCTGTAGATGTGTGGTATTATTTCTGAGGACCTGGTTCTGTTCCATTGGTCTATATCTCTGTTTTGGTACCAGTACCATGCTGTTTTGGTTACTGTAGCCTTGTAGTATAGTTTGAAGTCAGGTAGCGTGATGCCTCCAGCTTTGTTCTTTTGACTTAGGATTGTCTTGGAGATGTGGGCTCTTTTTTGGTTCCATATGAACTTTAAAGCAGTTTTTTCCAATTCTGTGAAGAAACTCATTGGAAGCTTGATGGGGATGGCACTGAATCTATAAATAATCTTGGGCAGTATGGCCATTTTCACGATATTGATTCTTCCTATC
This sequence comes from Theropithecus gelada, assembly GCF_003255815.1. Classification (NCBI taxonomy): domain Eukaryota; kingdom Metazoa; phylum Chordata; class Mammalia; order Primates; family Cercopithecidae; genus Theropithecus; species Theropithecus gelada. Next base: position 50,157,894 of record NC_037689.1, read on the forward strand.
CACGAGCATGGTATGTTCTTCCATTTGTTTGTGTCCTCTTTTATCTCACTGTGCAGTGGTTTGTAGTTCTCCTTGAAGAGGTCCTTTACATCCCTTGTAAGTTGGATTCCTAGGTATTTTATTCTCTTTGAAGCAATTGTGAATGGAAGTTCATTCATGATTTGGCTCTCTGTTTGTCTGTTACTGGTGTATAAGAATGCTTGTGATTTTTGCACATTAATTTTGTATCCTGAGACTTTGCTGAAGTTGCTCATCAGCTTAAGGAGATTTTGGGCTGAGACAGTGGGGTTTTCTAAATATACAATCATGTCATCTGCAAACAGGGACAATTTGACTTCTTCTTTTCCTAACTGAATACCCTTGATTTCTTTCTCTTGCCTGATTGCCCTAGCCAGAACTTCCAACACTATGTTGAATAGGAGTGGTGAGAGAAGGCATCCCTGTCTTGTGCCAGTTTTCAAAGGGAATTTTTCCAGTTTTTGCCCATTCAGTATGATATTGGCTGTGGCTTTGTCATAAATAGCTCTTATTATTTTGAGGTACATTCCATCAATACCGAATTTGTTGAGCGTTTTTAGCATGAAGGGCTGTTGAATTTTGTCAAAAGCCTTTTCTGCATCTATTGAGATAATCATGTGGTTCTTGTCTTTGGTTCTGTTTATATGCTGGATTATGTTTATTGATTTGCGAATGTTGAACCAGCCTTGCATCCCAGGGATGAAGCCCACTTGATCATGGTGGATAAGCTTTTTGATGTGTTGCTGAATCCGGTTTGCCAGTATTTTATTGAGGATTTTTGCATCGATGTTCATCAGGGATATTGGTCTAAAATTCTCTTTTTTTGTTGTATCTCTGCCAGGCTTTGGTATCAGGATGATGTTGGCCTCATAAAATGAGTTAGGGAGGATTCCCTCTTTTTCTATTGATTGGAATAGTTTCAGAAGGAATGGTACCAGCTCTTCCGTGTACCTCTGGTAGAATTCAGCTGTGAATCCATCTGGTCCTGGACTTTTTTTGGTTGGTAGGCTATTAATTATTGCCTCAATTTCAGAGCCTGCTATTGGTCTATTCAGGGATTCAACTTCTTCCTGGTTTAGTCTTGGAAGAGTGTAAGTGTCCAGGAAATTATCCATTTCTTCTAGATTTTCTAGTTTATTTGCGTAGAGGTGTTTATAGTATTCTCTGATGGTAGTTTGTATTTCTGTGGGGTCGGTGGTGATATCCCCTTTATCATGTTTTATTGCGTGTATTTGATTCTTCTCTCTTTTCTTCTTTATTAGTCTTGCTAGCGGTCTGTCAATTTTGTTGATCTTTTCAAAAAACCAACTCCTGGATTCATTGATTTTTTGGAGGGTTTTTTGTGTCTCTATCTCCTTCAGTTCTGCTCTGATCTTAGTTATTTCTTGCCTTCTGCTGGCTTTTGAATGCATTTGCTCTTGCTTCTCTAGTTCTTTTAATTGTGATGTTAGAGTGTCAATTTTAGATCTTTCCTGCTTTCTCTTGTGGGCATTTAGTGCTATAAATTTCCCTCCACACACTGCTTTAAATGTGTCCCAGAGATTCTGGTATGTTGTGTCTCTGTTCTCATTGGTTTCAAAGAACATCTTTATTTCTGCCTTCATTTCGTTATGTACCCAGTAGTCATTCAGGGGCAGGTTGTTCAGTTTCCATGTAGTTGAGCGGTTTTGATTGAGTTTCTTAGTCCTGAGTTCTAGTTTGATTGCACTGTGGTCTGAGAGACAGTTTGTTATAATTTCTGTTCTTGTACATTTGCTGAGGAGTGCTTTACTTCCAATTATGTGGTCAATTTTGGAATAAGTGCGATGTGGTGCTGAGAAGAATGTATATTCTGTTGATTTGGGGTGGAGAGTCCTATAGATGTCTATTAGGTCTGCTTGCTGCAGAGATGAGTTCAATTCCTGAATATCCTTGTTAACTTTCTGTCTCGTTGATCTGTCTAATGTTGACAGTGGAGTGTTGAAGTCTCCCATTATTATTGTATGGGAGTCTAAGTCTCTTTGTAAGTCTCTAAGGACTTACTCTATGAATCTGGGTGCTCCTGTATTGGGTGCATATATATTTAGGACAGTTAGCTCTTCCTGTTGAATTGATCTCTTTACCATTATGTAATGGCCTTCTTTGTCTCTTTTGATCTTTGATGGTTTAAAGTCTGTTTTATCAGAGACTAGGATTGCAACCCCTGCTTTTTTTTGTTCTCCATTTGCTTGGTAAATCTTCCTCCATCCCTTTATTTTGAGCCTATGTATGTCTCTGCATGTGAGATGGGTCTCCTGAATACAGCAGACTGATGGGTCTTGACTCTTTATCCAGTTTGCCAGTCTGTGTCTTTTCATTGGAGCATTTAGTCCATTTACATTTAAGGTTAATATTGTTATGTGTGAACTTGATCCTGCCATTATGATATTAACTGGTTATTTTGCTCGTTAGTTGATGCAGTTTCTTCCTAGCCTAAATGGTCTTTATATTTTGGCATGTTTTTGCAATGGCTGGTTCTGGTTGTTCCTTTCCATGTTTAGTGCTTCCTTCAGGGTCTCTTGTAAGGCAGGCCTAGTGGTGACAAAATCTCTAAGCATTTGCTTATCTGTAAAGGATTTTATTTCTCCTTCACTTATGAAACTTAGTTTGGCTGGATATGAAATTCTGGGTTGAAAATTCTTTTCTTTAAGAATGTTGAATATTGGCCCCCACTCTCTTCTGGCTTGGAGAGTTTCTGCCGAGAGATCTGCTGTGAGTCTGATGGGCTTCCCTTTGTGGGTAACCCGACCTTTCTCTCTGGCTGCCCTTAAGATTTTTTCCTTCATTTCAACTTTGGTGAATCTGGCAATTATGTGTCTTGGAGTTGCTCTTCTCGAGGAGTATCTTTGTGGCGTTCTCTGTATTTCCTGGATTTGAATGTTGGCCTGCCCTACTAGGTTGGGGAAGTTCTCCTGGATGATATCCTGCAGAATGTTTTCCAACTTGGTTCCATTTTCCCCCTCACTTTCAGGCACCCCAATCAGACGTAGATTTGGTCTTTTTACATAATCCCATACTTCTTGCAGGCTTTGTTCATTTCTTTTTCTTCTTTTTTCTTTTGGTTTCTCTTCTCGCTTCATTTCATTCATTTGATCCTCAATCGCTGAAACTCTTTCTTCCAGTTGATCAAGTCGGTTACTGAAGCTTGTGCATTTGTCACGTACTTCTCATGTCATGGTTTTCATCTCTTTCATTTCGTTTATGACCTTCTCTGCATTAATTACTCTAGCCATCAGTTCTTCCACTTTTTTTTCAAGATTTTTAGTTTCTTTGCGCTGGGTATGTAATTCCTCCTTTAGCTCTGAGAAGTTTGATGGACTGAAGCCTTCTTCTCTCATCTCGTCAAAGTCATTCTCCATCAAGCTTTGATCCCTTGCTGGCAATGAGCTGCACTCCTTTGCCGGGGGAGATGTGCTCTTATTTTTTGAATTTCCAGCTTTTCTGCCCTGCTTTTTCCCCATCTTTGTGGTTTTATCTGCCTCTGGTGTTTGATGATGATGGTGATGTACTGATGGGGTTTTGGTGTAGGTGTCCTTCCTGTTTGATAGTTTTCCTTCTAACAGTCAGGACCCTCAGCTGTAGGTCTGTTGGAGATTGCTTGAGGTCCACTCCAGACCCTATTTGCCTGGGTGTCAGCAGCAGAGGCTGCAGAAGATAGAATATTGCTGAACAGTGAGTGTACCTGTCTGATTCTTGCTTTGGAGGCTTCCTCTCAGGGGTGTACTCCACCCTGTGAGGTGTGGGGTGTCAGACTGCCCCTAATGGGGGATGTCTCCCAGTTAGGCTACTCAGGGGTCAGGGACCCACTTGAGCAGGCAGTCTGTCCCTTCTCAGATCTCAACCTCCGTGTTGGGAGATCCACTGCTCTCTTCAAAGCTGTCAGACAGAGTCGTTTGCGTCTGCAGAGGTTTCTGCTGCTTTTGTTGTTGTTTACTGTGCCCTGTCCCCAGAGGTGGAGTCTATAGAGACAGGCAGGTTTCCTCGAGCTGCTGTGAGCTCCACCCAGTTCGAGCTTCCCAGCGGCTTTGTTTACCTACTTAAGCCTCAGCAATGGCAGGCGCCCCTCCCCCAGCCTCGCTGCTGCCTTGCCGGGAGCTCGCAGACTGCTGTGCTAGCAATGAGGGAGGCTCTGTGGGCGTGGGACCCTCCCGGCCAGGTGTGGGAAATAATCTCCTGGTGTGCCTGTTTGCTTAAAGCGCAATATTGGGGTGGGAGTTACCCGATTTTCCAGGCGTTGTGTGTCTCAGTTCCCTTGGCTAGGAAAAGGGATTCCCTTTCCCCTTGTGCTTCCCAGGTGAGGCGATGCCTCGCCCTGCTTCAGCTCTCGCTGGTCGGGCTGCAGCAGCTGACCAGCACCGATTGTCTGGCACTCCTGAGTGAGATGAACCCAGTACCTCAGTTGAAAATGCCAAAATCACCGGTCTTCTGTGTCGCTCGCGCTGGGAGTTGGAGACTGGAGCTGTGCCTATTCGGCCATCTTGCTCTGCCCCCCGGGAAGTCTTCATTTTACAGATTTTAAGTGTTAAACCATTTTTGCATCCATTAAACAATCTCTGTTTGTCATGATGTATTAATGTACTATTTAATTTGTAAAATATTAATTTTACTTATGTTTTTGCATAAATAATATTGGTGTTTATGGTGTGTGTGTGTGTGTGTGTGTGTTCAGGTGATGCATTTAGTCAAATGATGGTATAATGTCGCTGCTGTCCCTATACAAAGTTTATAAGATATTAATAGTAGGGGAAACTGTCAAGGGAGAATGGATATATGGGAACTCTACTTTCTGCTCAATTTTTCTGTAAACCTAAAACTGCTCTAAAAATAAAGTATATATAATATATATTTATATATATAGTTTGTATTAATGTGTATGTACTCTATATATATATACACACATACTTAAAATATCTATATTTTAGCTGTCTCAACAAAGGAAAAATATAAAGTATATTAATTAAAAACAACTGCCAGACATGCAAAGAGATAGGACTAAAGTACTGAAAATTAAGAGATCATATATTTAAAATAAGATAAATTGACAGGTGATATAGTTAGTAGAGTTTTTAGACACTATCTTTAGAGTAAATAGGATCAATATGAACAAAAATGGATTAAAAGGTGGATAATTTTACTAAATTACTGAAACTTATAAAATTAAATCAAATGGAAATTAGAAAATAACAAAACTGAAATTAAGAATAAAGTGTGTGTGATTAAGAGAAGATTAGACACAGCGGAGGAGGTCATTCACTAAATAAAGATAAATTAGAAAATATTCAGACTGAAGCAAAAGAAAAAGGATATAAAATAAGAATGTAAGAAATATATATGAGATAAAAGTATAAGGAATATATATACACACACACACACACACACACACACACACACATATACGTAGCCCAATCTATCTCCCCCCACCCCATACATGTGTATATATAGAGTCTCAAAGGAAAAGTGAGATAAAAAATGAGGCAAAAGCAGTATTTGAGGAGTTATTGGCAAAAATATCCCCAAAGGGACAAAGGATAAGACATCTCAGATTCTATATCTATAAATCCAAAGCAGAAAAAAAATGCAAAGAATACCACACCTATGCATCATGGTTAATCTTAAAGGGAGACACTGAAAATAATTATTTTTAGAAGAACATCAACAAGACTGACAGCTTACTTTACAACAGAAACAGAAAAATGGTAGTAAGAAGAAAATAGTGAGCTATTTGAAGTCCTGAAAGAAGATAGCAGCTAAATATAAATTGTATAACCTGCAAAACTTTCCTTCAAAAAAAAGAAATAAAATGATTTTCAAAGACAATTTAAGATTTCTGGGAGTTGGGGGAAGGTTAGCAAACCGACATTAAAAGATATACTAAATATTATTATTTAGGCAGAAGGAAAACTCTTCCAAAAGGAAGTATAATAATACAGAAAGGAATGAAGTGCACCAGGGAGGAAAAATTATGGGAACATTTGGAATGCACATCAAAGTTCCCCAAAGATAAGTGTTTACTTTTCTGTTGTATTAAAAATATATATGGAATTAAAATTCCAAGGCTGGTAGGCATCTAGGTGGATCCAGGCTTCCTCTGTCTTTCTACCTCATGACAATCAACGTTGATAACCTTTACAATGGATTAATTATACCATTCATCACATCCACATTCCATTTAAGAGAAAGAATGAGGGAGACAGAACAAACTTCTTGGTTCTGACTGAAATAGGAATGATCCTGTCATAATTGGAACAAACCATTTCCATATATATCCCATTGACCAGAACTTGGTTACATAGACACACCTGGCTGCAAAGCAAACTGGAAAATGTAGTCTTTATTCTGGGCAGCCATGTATCCTACTAAACATAAGCAATTATATTAATTACATTAACAAATTGAGAATGGGTAAACTTGGGGAACACCTAACATTCTGGGAACCCAAGTATCCATGAATAACTTTTTCCCATATGGAATCGTATCTATCTGTTCCCAAGGAAACAAACTCCACTGTACCGTATAGTTACTATGTCTCAAAATCTGAGCTCTGTGGGTGATTGGTCATCTTGTCATTCAGATTTATGTATGGTACTGGTTTTCCAGACATGTTATCAGACCCATGGTTATTTAATATTAAGTGATGAAGTATTAATAGAACAACCAAGATGAATTTCCCATTCAAAAAAGGGAAAATAGGAAATACAGATAACAATCACTGATGATTTTTAGCCATTATCAAACCATTATCGAATTCTATACCATAGCAATGCAGTAAGTTGACTGGAAGTTGCTCTAGTTGTGTTTTCTAGGATAATGTTTTTTTTCTGTATTCCTCTGTGGTGCTTCTTTTTGTCCCATGTGACCATATTTGAAGCATAGTAGCTGAGCTTTTGCAACTCGCTTCTTTCTGTGTAGCTTTAGAGGCCTGGGGATTGCTTTATGGGTTAAACAGTCACAGGATTTTTCAGTCTTGGTTTGTATTTTGGTTTGTTTGTACTCTTTGGGATTTTTATGGTAAAAAAAAATTTACTTCAAAAACTTAATTGGTTTCTGGCCTATTTGTTTCAGGCCAGTTCCATATTTAGACATGTATTTAAGCCTTGAGACTCCAGTCTTTTATTTACTAGCCTCTACATTCTACCAAACTCCTGTCCCTCAGCCTAATAGCAGCTCCTTGTGGCCATCTGAAACTGTAGACTTTGATGAGAAGAAAAAGCTCTTAATCCTCCCCTTAATTAGAGGTTCTCAGCATTTTTTTTTTTTTTTTTTGGAAGAATGTCAGTCTTATATTCTGCTAAAGCTGTCCTTTGGAGACACCACTTACATAGAAGGCTATTTTTCACTCATATAAACAAATTCTGGAAATGAATAATTTAAGGGTCTATAATCTGCATATATTCCAACACTTTCTATCTTTTAACTCCACTAAAATCAATATGTGTCTTCTGACTCATGGTCCATAATGACTGTTGAGATCTAGCCATCACATCTGCACCTCAGCCAGAAGAATAACGAACTTTACTGGACGCGTCAGCTTTAAACTAGGCAAGAGGCTGGGTGCGGTGGCTCACACCTGTAATCTCAGCACTTTGGGAGGCTAAGATGGGTGGATTGCCCAGGAATGCGAGACCAGCCTGGGCAACATGGCGAAACTCCATCTCTACAAAAGTACCAAAAAATTTAGCCGGGCATGGTGGCACATGCGTGTAGTTCCAGCTGCTAGGGAGGCTGAGGTGGGAGGATTGCCTACACCCAGGAGGTCAAGGATGCAGTGAGCCATGTGCATGCCACTGTACTCCAGGCTGAGCGATAGAGTGAGACCTTGTCTCAAACAAAAGAGAAAAGAAAAATAAATAAACCAGACAGGCATTAATGATTCTATTACTTCAAAAACGAAAGAAGTCAATGGGCATTGGGAAAAAACTAGCAGTCTTTCTCTTGCTTATCCTTTATAATAGCTTTTGGTTATTTAATTAATAAAAATTTCTGCATTTTTATTCTACCTTACTACTGGGAAAACATCCATCATTTTCATATTTAATATATATATGGCTTTTCTAATTATGATTTTTAATTAATATGGCTATTTTTTACTTATTTCTGAGCATTCTTCAACAGTAAAGATATATAAGTAGAGATTTTGCTGTTTATATATTTTGATACGAAGTGCTCTGCCTACATTGTTTTATAAATAATAAGTTCCCTTCTTATTTACTTTTTGGTCAAAAGATTAATCTAGTAGTATATTTCTTCACTTCAGTGTTGTTAAGAATTTTGCTAAACTAACTCATTTACTAGTGCTAGGAGAGTTTTTGTAAATTCCTTCAGATTATCTATGTAAACAATCATGTCATCTGCGAATAGGGTCAGTTTTATTTTTTACTTTTCAGTCTGTATGCCTTTTATTTCCTTTTCTTTTTCTTGCTTTATTGCCCTTATTAGAATTCCCAGTAATATGTTGAATAAGAATAATGAGAGCAGTTTTGCCTTGTACCTAATCTTAGGGGGAAAGCATTCAGTCTTTCATCACTAAGCATGAGGATAGTTATAGATTTTTGTAGCTTCTCTTTAACAAGTTGAGGAAATATCCTCCATTCCTAACTTGCTTAGTGTTTTTAGTATGAATAGGTGGTGGATTTTGTGAAATGATTTTTCTTCCTCAGTTGATACGATCATAGAATTTTTCTTTTTTAGCCTGTTCTTATGATGGATTCCACTGATTTCTGAATGTTGAATCAGCCTTCCACACTTAGAATAAATTCCACTTTGTCAGGGTATATACTTCTTTTTATACTTTGTTGGATGTGACTTGCTGATATTTTGTTTAGAATTTTTGAATGTACATTTTTGAGTTATATTGGTCTGTGGTATTCTATTATATAGCCTTTTTCTCATTTTAGGATCAGGCTAATACTGATGTCATTACATGAGTTGGGAAGTGTCTCCTCTTATTTTTGGGAGAGTTTGCTTCCCTGGCTGTAGCTACTTATTGTAGTGTGATTGCCCTGAACTGTTCCTCCCATATGTATGTGGTGTCTCTGAGTGAAGAAGTACAGCTTTAATCCATCCTCCTCCTCAATGTTTTTCTTCATTTTTCTTCTCTTTTCTTGTTTTCTTTTCACGTCTCTGCTGTCTTCTTTTTTCTTTCTTTTTTTATTTTTTAAGACAGAGTTTCACTCTTGTTGCCCAGGCTAGAATGCAATGGTGTGATCTCGGCTCACTGCAACCTCCGCCTCCCAGGCTCAAGCGATTCTCCTACCTCAGCCTCCTGAGTAGCTGGGACTACAGGCATGTGCCACCATGCCCAGCTAATTTTTGTATTTTTAGTAGAGATGGGAGTTTCACTGTGTTGGCCAGGCTGGTCTCGAACTCCTGACCTCAAGTGATCCACTCGCCTCGGCCTTGCAAAGTGCTGGGATTACAGGCATAAGCCACTGTGCCTGGCCTGTCTTCTCCTTTCTTCCCCTCTTTTGCTCTCCCCAGTAAGAGCTGCTGTCTTTTTTTTTTTTTTCTTTCTTTCTTTCTTTTGACAAAGTCTTGGTCTGTTGCCAGACTGTGGTGCAGTGGCACGCCCACAGCTCACTGCAGCCTTGACTTCTCTGGATCAAGTGATCCTCCCACCTCAGCCTCCCGAGTAGCAAGGACTATAGGTGTGCACCACCAGGACTGGCTACTTTTTGTATTTTTTGAAGACAGTATTTCGCCATGTAGGCCAAGCTGGTCTCAAACCCCTGCGCTCAAGCAATCCTCCCACCTCGGCCTCCCAAAGTGCTGGGATTACAGGTGTGAGCCATTGCACCTGGCCAAGCTGCTGTCTTCATAGAAGAAATCATTCACTAACAAATCTCGTATTAGTCAGGAGAAAGTCAGGGTAATATATTCTCCAAATTCTCTGTCTTCTTACACTTCAGTCTGTTACCATTACAATCCTTTGGCTGAATCTGAGAGCCAGAGAGGATGGGAACTTGGTTGAAGTAGACCATAGAAGTCATCCTCTCTAGGTTATGGTCAGGACAGAGAAGGGCAGAGAGTAGCTTTAAAAGGGCACAGCTGGCCGTGCATGGTGGCTCACGCCTGTAATTCCAGCACTTTGGGAGGCCGAGGCGGGTGGACCACCTGAAGTCAGGAGTTCGAGACCAGCCTGGCCAACATGGTGAACCCCGTCTCTACTAAAAATACAAAAAAAATTAGCCAGGAGTGGTGGTGGGTGCCTGTAATCCCAGCTACTTGTGAGGCTGAGAAAGGAGAATTGCTTGAACCTGGGAGGCAGAGGTTGCAGTGAGTTGAAATCATGCCACTGCCCTCCAGCCTGGGTGACAGAGTGAAACTCTATCTCAAAAATAAAAATAAAATAAAATAATTTTTTTAAAAGGGCACAGCTGTATTTGTTTTTTTTTTAAAGCTTGCATATACAACCTCATTATAAGTGTGTTTAAATTTTTCAATCCATATATTAAATATAAATTAAATTTATTCTTTCTTATTTTTAAATAAAAATAAATGTTCTAATATTTTCATATTCCAATAGATTACCTAAGGTTCCCTAGGGTGTGCTTAATTTACTTTGGGGATCATTATTCTAAGTGGTATTTCTGCCATCAGAATGTCATTTTCAAATTAGCCAGTCGTGGTGACATGCTCCTGTAGTCCCAACTACTTGGGAGGCTGAGGCATGAGAGTCACTTCAACCTGGGAGGCAGAGGTTGCAGTGAGCTAAGATCACACCACTGTACTCCAGCCTGGGCGACACAGCAAGACTCCATCTCAAAATAAAAATATCATTTTCTATTTTATCTGTCACACTATTAACTAAATTACCATATACCTCCTTTTGCTTAAAGTCTTTACTTTCTCCTCACTGCCTAAAGGATAAAACTCAAATTCTTTATACATGGCCCTCTCATAACCTGTAATCTTTATATTGTTCTCCTTTTCTTCCATGCAGCCTCACCAAATTCACCTTTCTCAAATCAAGACATACCCCATTATAATCTTATTTTTGTCCTGTCATTATTTCTTCTTGGAGTGGTCTTGTTCTTGTGTTTCTTCCTACTCCATTTTCTACTCATCTTTCAAGACCTATTCAAATGTTATTACTTTCTCAATAAAAGTCTTCCTCAGGTACTCTGGGCAATGACAGAGCTTTTCCCTCTTTCTCTATGTTCCTACAGAATTTTTTCACATCATTTTTATGGTGTATTACTTGGAACTGAAATAGTTTATTTGTATGACTCTCCTAATAGACTGATAGACTGACAGCAAGGATGTTGTCTTAATTTATCTTTGTATATTCAGGATGTAGATCAACAATTGATATATGTTAAGGCCTCAAAAATGTAGAATTAATTCATCTATACATTGCCTCAGTTATCATTTTGAAAACCCAAATCTGTAAAATGTTGAATAAATTGAACTGAATCTTTATTTCCCAAACATTTTTTCAATCAGTGATGAGAAATGATGTTAGATTTATTCTACCTGTGTTGGAAAGCTAGTGTCTCTAGAGAGCTACTTGAAATGCCACATCTTGATGAGGAGAAGCCAGAATGTGCTTTGTTTAATTAGTCGTACGTGTTATTGGTGTAAGAAGGTTGATAGTTGGATTTGTGTTATCAGTTTGCCATCCCCAGTCTTATTTGTATTCCTATATTTGTGATATCAATTTCTTTCATGCCATGTCTGCTTCTTCATGGAAACCAAATGCAAGGGACATTAGAGAATGAAAATATAAAGCTAAGAATTTCTGATCTAATATTTTTTAACTTGAATGTTGCTAATGTACAAATTCTGCTTATGTTGTAAAGCATGCTCAAAATGTAATTTACAATCAAATCATGCTATAGTGATTTCGGTTCTCATGTGATTGATCTCTTTAACATCATAAAAATTCTAAATAATTTGTTACCAAGTAATGATTTGTGAAAACAGATGGTATGTTAAAGTAATAATGTCTTATATTCTTAATTTTCAAAAGGCAAAAGTGAGGAAAGAAAACCAAGTAGAAACCAAGAAACTGATGTGAAGAGAAAAAGCATGACATGCCCACAGATTAGTAACTTTTTATACTCATTTAAATGCCAGAAGGGATGGATGAATTATTAATAAGTACTCAAAATTCCTTATCTGTAGGTTTTTCAGTTTACACTCTCTTGATTCACTGCCTAAAGGGAGTTTGATAGCAAGAGTAAGATCCCTAAATCTATAGCCACACAATACTTCCCAGAGATAACTTACATGCTCCTTGTGGGTAATATGGACATCAACAGAAGTCTCAAAAGACTACCTCTTGTGAGTGATTTTGATTTCTATCCACTTGCTTCACAGTCTAAGTTTACAACAAAATGTTATCTTTTCAGGAATATTTAGAATGTGTCTTTACATATAATATTTTCTTTCTTGCCTTTAATGTACAGTTATAGAAAATGGGGACAGTCTTTTAAAAAATGTCTCTAGTTATGAAAAAGTAAATGGAAGGTTATTTAACAACATTCATAAATTTTGAACTACGTATTAAAAGAATATGCCTTCTGAGTGAGGAAATATTTGTAATGGAAAGATTAAATTAGGCTCCTTTTCTTTCATTTCCCCAAGTAGTATATTAATTTTGAAATATGTTCAACTTTCAGTCATATAGTATTTATTAGCCATTTATTAAGCACAAATGTTGTTCATAGCACTAGTTTAAATAATAGATTAAGGAAGATGAAGGTGTACAAGCAATGTAAAAACTATTTTTTTTAATAGTTGGTGCTCCCTTAAACATCCTTTAATACCCCAAAGCCTTATGAAGACCTACAAACTCATCAAGTTTACATACAATCTGCTGACCTCAAGATCTCTGTTTACTCTGAGGTCTGCTACGCACTACCCTCATTACAATCTACTTTGAAATTCTTAATAATAAATGCAGTCTTTCTGGTGAGACAATAATTATAAGTATATTGTATTTCATTACATTTAAATAATTCAGGATATCATAATATATTATGCTTGGCTATAATTCCTCCTCCATAAATGTATTCACATTGTTTCATGGATTATTTTATCAGGCTATCTAGTTGTCACCTTGGAAATTAGAAAGATTGACCCCAAATTGACCATAACCAAAGCAAAAAAGTTTTGATGGTAAGATAAAAGGAGGATGCAGCAATGGTTTATGCCTTTATAAAGCAACCCAATTAGGATATGTACAGAGGTAGGGCCTTGCATAGTTCTATTTTGAAAAGTGGATTAAACGAATATTGCAAAAGAAAATTTGCATATGCTTGCAAATATTGCATATTTGCATACTTTTGCCTATATATCTGCTGTTTTGCATTTTCTAAACTAAAAGCTAACCATGATAGTACTATAGTGTAGAAATTACATGTCTACACTTCATTTAATGTCAAAGCTCAGAGGATCTTACATCTGGGAAAAACAATTCACCTTATCCAATCAAACTCTCTCATTTGACACATGGGGAAATAATCGTAACATAAATCTTATCCCCACAAGAGACCATTATTTTAAAGTTGTTATAGACGCCTATTAAGAGATACAAAATATGGAAGAAGAAGAAAAGACATAAAAAATCTCTAGTGTAAAATCAATATCCCTTAAAAATGAATATTTCAATGACATGAGATATATCAAAAATATCTCATTAGAAGTATTTGTCATTTATTATCAACTAAACAAATATTCTTTATGATTGAATGTTTACTATGCACCAGGCACAGTGCTAAATTCTAGGGATTTCAGGAGATTAAATCAGTTTGTTCCTGTCATTATTCTTACAATTTAGAAGGAAAAGTAAACACGTATCCACCTATGAATTTTTTAATTGCTATGAGAATTTAGATATAACATTTAATTTTATAAAATATGTTTGGTAACCTTGTATTCCTTTATGATTTGCAAAAACCTTTCATATACATATACTCATGTAATTCTCACAACTTTGTGAGGTTGGTATTATCATCACAAGAATTGTAATTACAGAAACCAAAAGTATGATTTAACATACATGTTTGTAATCAAAAAGACCAAATTCTTGTGAGGAAGATAATGTGTTTTTAACTAAAAAGAAACATGTTTAATTCTTAGAAGAGGTTTATATAGTTAAAAGCTGGATGCATCTTATACTGTATGAGTTTTGACATTATTTTGGAAAGCTATCTTTTATTAAAAGAAATAAGTTTCAACAATATCAAGGCATTGTTACTGCATTCTAGGAAATGATTGGGAAATGGGATTTTAGTTAAACTAAAGTTACCATTTAACTAAAAATCCCCTCTACGTTAAATGGAGCAGCCTAGGGCAAGGACATAGATGCATAAGCTGTGGGAATATGTGGCCCAAAACCCTCTCATGAGTGAACAATTATATTGCTTGCACTCACAAGTTATTTCTTCTTAGAAATATAGCGCTTACCAACCACAAATCTTTAATATAGTAAACATAGTGTCAACTCCGAAGTTGAAAGAGAGGTCAGAAATCATAAAGTTAAAGTTATTGCCTCTGGCATCCTAGCCGACTAAGTAACCTGAACAACCGTTTGAGTGAAAAAAGGACAACAAAAAATGCTGGAAAAATATTTTTAAATAAAATAAATGTAAGCTAAAACCCAGAGGAAAAATACATTGAGAGATAGCTTTCAATTTTATAATATCTGACAAATGTGTGAACTTGAACTTTGATTTTCCAACTCTTTCAAGACTTGTGGAAGAATAGGCAAAGCACAAGGGTCATCCAATTTGGTGTGTCTAATAGGAAATACTCCCAACATAAAGCTGGGGTTCCCAGCAGCTACACCTTCAAAGTAAGAATATACTAGAAGTAAATCTGCCTTCCTCCCTCTGCACCTTCAGAATAATGCAAAGAAATATATCTAATTGATCTTTGGCATTGAGTTCAGGGGCAAAAAAATAAATCTTCCTTGAAAACTTGTAGCCAAAACATTGGTCTTACGTGCATCTACAGCCTAAATTCCTACTACATTGGTAGTTTGAAAAACCTTTATCCAAGAATTTAAAGTATCCAGAGCTGGTAGAACCTCCTGATAGCTTGCAGAAGAAAATGAAAATATTTTCTGGAGAAACTCACCGAAAGCCCAATCTTCAAAGAATTTTCGAAGATAAAGTCTCCAGAATTATGAAGTCAAATTCAAAAATCACTAAACGCAAAAGGGACTAAAGTGCCATATATGAAAGCCAGCAAGAGCATCAGACTGTGGAGTCAAACCTGAAAATACTCCATATATTTGAATTACTAGAAGAAGAATATAGAAGTAAATATAGTGATAGGTTTTAAAAAGAAAAGCAATTAAATATGATAAAAATAAGGAAATATAAAAAGGAACAAAAGACCTGAAAATATCCTTATTGGATTTAAGAATTAAAAATAAAATATTGAATATTAAGAGCTCAGTAGGAATGGAAAACATGTTCAGTACAATTTAACATCATTTTTAACTTAAAAATGATTTTTAAAATGCTAGAAGGAAATATTTAATTAGATTAAAGATACCTTCAAAACCCCACAGTAAACACCATAATTAATGGAAAAATATGAAAAATGTTCCTTTTAAGTTCAGAGACATATTACTTCTATTTAACAATATATTGAATTTTAAAGCCAATACAATAAGTCAAAAAAAAAAATTAGAAAAGGAGAAAAATATCATTTTTTCTCAGATAACATTGTGTTTGAAAAAACTCAAATCTACAGATTATTACATTCAACAAGAAAGTTTATAAACTGCATGATAAAAAATAAATATGAAAAATTAATTGCATTCAAATTAACAGTAGCAAGCAGATACAAAGTGTAACTTTTTATTTGTATTTTTATTTTTATTATACTTTAAGTTCTAGGTTACATGTGCACAATGTGCGGGTTTGTTACATATGTATACATGTGCCATGTTGGTGTGCTGCACCAATTAACCTGTCATTTACATTAGGCATATCTCCTAATGCTATCCGCCCCCCCACCCACAATAGGACCCAGTGTGTGATGTTCCCTTTCCTGTGTCCAAGTGATCTCATTGTTCAATTCCCACCTATGAGTGAGAACGTGCAGTATTTGGTTTTCTGTTCTTGCAATAGTTTGCTGAGAATGATGCTTTGCAGCTGCATCCATGTCCCCACAAAGGACACGAACTCATCCTTTTTTATGGCTGCACAGTATTCCATGGTGTATATGTGCCACGTTTTCTTAATCCAGTCTGTCACTGATGGACATTTGGGTTGATTCCAAGTCTTAGCTATTGTGAATAGTGCTGCAATAAACATATGTGTGCATGTGTCTTTATAGCAGCATGACTTATAATCCTTTGGGTATATCCCCAGTAATGGGATGGTTGGGTCAAATGGTATTTCTAGTTCTAGATCCTTGAGGAAACGCCACACTGTCTTCCACAATGGTTGAACTAGTTTACAATCCCACCAACAGTGTAAAAGTGTTCCTATTTCTCCACATCCTCTCCAGCACCTGTTGTTTCCTGATTTTTTAATGATTGCCATTCTAACTGGTGTGAGATGGTATCTCATTGTGGTTTTGATTTGCATTTCTCTGATGGCCAGTGATGATGAGCATTTTTTCATGTGTCTGTTGGCTGTATGAATGTCTTCTTTTGAGAAATGTCCGTTCATATCCTTTGCCCACTTTTTGATGGGGTTGTTTTTTTCTTGTAAATTTGATTGAGTTCTTTGTAGGTTCTGGATATTAGCCCTTTGTCAGATGAGTAGATTGCAAAAATTTTCTCCCATTCTGTAGGTTGCCTGTTCACTCTGATGGTAGTTTCTTTTGCTGTGCAGAAGCTCTTTAGTTTAATTAGATCCTATTTGTCAATTTTGGCTTTTGTTGCCATTGCTTTTGGTGTTTTAGACAAGAAGTCCTTGCCCATGCCTATGTCCTGAATGGTATTACCTAGGTTTTCTTCTAGGGTTTTTATGGTTTTAGCTCTAACATTTAAGTCTGATCCATCTTGAATTAAAAGTGTAACTTTTTAAATGTTCAAGTTTATACTCAGAGTAGACGATAAATCTATATTCACAGTTTTAGTATTAATGGAATGGAGAACCATGTAGCCAATGCTTTAGTCATAAACTGCAATATTGTTGGCACTGCAGCAACTCCCCATGTGCTACTTCCTTATCATGACTTTCTCCCTAAATGTAACCACAATCCTGGTTTGGGTTTTAATAATCCGACATTCAGGTCAGTTTGATTCTTTCTACCAGGAAATAGGGATCTCTAGGGAATCCCAAATTGTTTTTCTCAGCTACTGGCTGTTGAATTACCAGGACATACTTTTATTGGTTTGCATCCACAGCTATCTTTGCCCCTCACCACTGTGACAGCAGTTGGTTGCTGAACCTCCCTCATTTTCCCTCTCATTCCTGGATCCAGACCAAAGAAGTGATCCTCAAGCTAATCATTTTGGACCATTTTTATAAACTGATGATAGTTGGATCAAATAATTCAAAACCCTTCACTTAACACTGTATTATATCAATTCTAATTTATTATTATCCTCATCCTGGGTAGACAGTAAAGGTATAGTAATTCAGTATTTTCCTCTTTTTAACAAAACATTGGGAGATACAAGCCAGACATGACTCAGAAATAATTTAATATCTAATTTCAGGAGTGTTGGGTTCCTTTTCATAGAAGCAGAGGCAGATGGGAATTCTTGAATAAGTTATTTATTGAAGGAGTACTCTCAGGAGAAAGAAGTGAAGGAAGCAAATACATCAGGCATTTATACGTCAGGTACATATAAATCAAGCAAGAGAATGTCTAACCGGGAATCTAGATTGAACCTGACTCTGCAGGGAGCTCTGAAGCATGAATTGTAACACAGAATAGTTACTGCCTTGAGGCGAGGAGGGCAGCCTTTTGTATGCCAATACCAGTCATTGGTCGGTGGTTGTCCCTGGGAGCAGGAGTGGGTGGGAGGGAAGAGGAGGAGCGGAGAGGGAGATGTTGTTTCCCAGGCAAGGTAAGGGCAATTTTCTGGAGAAAGGCCAGCTATGAATATCAGCAGCTGGAGAAAGGCCAGCTATGAATATCAGCAGCCAACCCTCACAACAGCTGAGGGATGAGAGCCATAGGCAGGTAAACAGAATCTTGGTGTGGAACCAAGAAGGTCTACTAGAAGGAGAAAGAAATTTTCTAGAAATAGTTTTAGTGTTTATTAGACCGTGGAATTGGTATATTAAAAGTTGCCTAGTTGGAATTCTGTATAACATATTGCTTGATATATCGCAAGCATATTTCAATTTACTGGAACAAAAGATATTGGGTTTTTAGAATAACTCCTGTTTAAATTGAGACAGGATCTGCACTTTAAGGGCATAACTACGAATAAAATTTCACTGAGCAACAATAGTTATAACTTGAATGACTGGTGATTGTCAACTAGAAGAAACTGTAACAATACAAATTGCAACATTTTGATATATTTGACAGAATAATGAGGACGTGGGGCATTTCAAGACTTTCATATAATCTTTGAAATATTATATTTACAAAATAAAAGTAAATCACATTTATCTGACCGAAAAAAAGAGAAAACTTCATAAAGGGAGATATTTCCCCAGAGAACTGTGAGTAGAAACTGTGAGTAGAAACATACAGCTTTTCCCTCAAAAAAAAAAAAAAAAAAAAAAAAAATCTAAAACCAGCATTTATTACCCACCCCAAATCATATACGATTTTAAAAAGACCTACTTCTAATAAGTTTTATGATCCTTTATGAGCAGAAGAGAGCACTAATTATTATAATTGGTAACAGTTAGTCTAAAACAACTCATAATCTTAAGCTGTGGCTAAGGCTCCAGCTGTTGCCCAGTCTTTTAATACAGGGACCTTAACTCTTAGCAGCTTTCCTTTCCTGCTGCTTCATGTGGCCGTCCTTCCATACTGCCTAATGTAGGATCTGGAAGCCTCATGCTTCTGCTGTTTCTGATGACACATTAATGCTGCTCTACCCCACTGTTATTACTTCCATTCATGACTTTGCTCTATTAAAAGTATTAGTAACTTCACTTGGAATGTACAGTGGAGGGGATCAGTATTTGTTGAGTAGCTTCTAGAAAATAGGAAATGTACATATATTTTAATGAAGTAGTAATTTTCATCTTAATGATTTTCTTAAATAATCTTATAAAATATTTCTTCTTCTACAGCCATGTAAATTCAACTAAAGATAAGCTAAATAACTCACAGAAAGTCAAACAAATAATAAATGACTGGACAGGGGTTTGAGCCCAAAGACTGGCCTTTTAAAAAAAATCTGTGCTCTTTCTAGTACATAAGTTGTTCTCAAACTTACAACATCATTATGTTATGTTGGTCCTGAACCAGAAATGTCAGCATCACCTCCACTGTTAGAAGTACAAATTCTTGTACCTTATTACAGATGTACTGAGCTAGATACTACTGGATTTGGGCCCAGAAATCTATGTTTTAACAAGTCCTTCAGATGTTTCTGGTGCACATTGAAGTTTGAGAATCTCTGTCCTATGCTGTATTGCTTTTTTCAATGGAATGAAGCAGATGAAGTCTTAGGTCAGGCTTCAGATACTTTCTCCTCTTAGAAATTACAGGCTTTGTGACCCCAAAGATATCCTTTAGCTTTAAACACTGTTTTTCAAGGTTTTGTTTACTTTGCTTTTTTTTTTTTTTTTTTTTGGAGGCTCATAAACAGGTCTATTCCCTGGACATCATCCCATATCTATCATTGCCACAGCTTTCATTTACTGCTTAATTTATTCATTTATTTATTCATGTGTTCTTTCATTCAGCTACTTTTATTTGAAAGCCTTTTATGTGTCAGGTACTGTGCTAGGCAAGTTAATGGCCCCTCAAATAAAGTCCATGTCCTAATCCCCAGAAACTTTGAATATGTCATGTTGCATGGCAAAGGGGAATTTAGGTTGCAGATTAAATTAAGATTGCTAATCAACTGACCTAAAAATAGCGAGATTTTCCTGGATTATGTGTGTGAGCCCAATGTAATCACAAAGATCCTTAAAAGAGAGAGAGAAAAATGTGACTATAGAAGAGAGAACTAGAGAAATGACAGTATGGGAAGTACTCAGCTTGATGTTGTTGGCTTTGACGGTGGAAGAAGGGGCCATGAGCCAAGGAAGGCAGGCAGCCTCTAGAAGCTGCAAAAGACAAGAAAACAGATTCTTCCCTAGAGTCTCCAGAAGGAATGAAGCCCTGTCAAACCTTGATGTTACTCCAGTGAGACCTGTGTCAGACTTTGGACCTCCAGAGCTGTAAGACAATTCATTTATTTTGTTTAAAGATACTAAATTTGTATTGATTTATCACAGCAGCAACAGGAAACTACTACAGGTACTCTCTTGGTTATTGGAGATGCAGCAGTAAGCAAGAGAGATTCAGTCCTAGCCCTCAAGTAAAGGGGAAACACTCTATTAAGGGAGATAAACCAAATAATTTGTTGTGTGGTAAATGTTATGCTAGATAGCACTTGCCTGGAGGAAAAGGACTTTAAGTCTAGAACGAACTTTAAATAGAAGCTAAATATGCAAAGAGGGGGGATAGGAAGTGTGTTTGTGGAACTGCATGTGCAAAGAACTAGAGGTAAAATAATCTGTGTTTTAAGAAATGTCAATGATGTTTAACCACCTCACAGTCCCTAAGTTATGTATGCAGAGGAGATACAGCTTCTGTAACCCATGATAGAAGAGACAAATAATTACAGACATTTAAAATTCAAACTTCTGTATCATTAACTCAATAATCCATGGCTAAATTATTCAGTAGGTTCAATTTTTCTCCCTTATTTCCTAATCTCATCATTTATTCATTTGACTATTTGATATCATCTTTGTGAAAGACTATGTAAGAGAAAGGAAGGGTGACAAAACTAAAACACAAAACAATCTATCTTTAATTACAACTAGTCGGAGTAATTACAGGCACTCACTGAGGAAAGACAAAATTTAATGAAAACTGAAATTTACCAGTTCTCCATTATATTTCCAATTAGCAAGAATAACAGAAAATAAATTTCAAGTAAAATATCAATTTTATTCTAGCAACAGCAATTGTAGTTCATCAAAATATTCTGGTGCTCCAGAGAAATATGCGAAAGTAATTAAATGCCACAACATATTAACCAATAGGATGAAGAACAAGTACAACTCCTTTATTTAGTATACTTCACTTAGGACTTTAAAAAGGAAATGGGCTGGGTGCAGTGGCTCATGCCTGTAATCACAGCACTTTGGGAGGCCAAGGCAGTAGGATCACTTGAGGTTAGGAGTTTGAGACCAGCCTGGCCAACACAGTGAAACCTCGTCTGTACTGAAAATAAAACAATTAGCTTGGCATGGTGGCACATACCTGTAATCCCAGCTACTCAGGAGGCTGAGACAGGAGAATCGCTTGAACCTGGGAGGCATAGTTTGCAGTGAGCAGAGACTGGGCCACTGCACTCCAGCCTGGGCAACAGAGCGAGACTCAGTCTCAAAAATAAATAAATACATAAATAATAAATAAAAAGGGAATGACTTTGTTTAGAATGAAGCCTTTTATTATTAGGCATGGAAGATGGTCTCTTAGAGCAGGTGCCAACAAACTATTTCTTTTTTTTTTTTTTTTTTTTTTTGAGACGGGGTCTTTCTCTGTCGCCCCGGCTGGAGTGCAGTGGCCGGATCTCAGCTCACTGCAAGCTCCGCCTCCCGGGTTCAGGCCATTCTCCTGCCTCAGCCTCCCGAGTAGCTGGGACTACAGGCGCCAGCCACCTCGCCCGGCTACTTTTTTTGTATTTTTTTTTTTAGTAGAGACGGGGTTTCACCGTGTTAGCCAGGATGGTCTTGATCTCCCGACCTCGTGATCCGCCCGTCTCGGCCTCCCAAAGTGCTGGGATTACAGGCTTGAGCCACCGCGCCCGGCCACTATTTCTAAAAAGAACCACAGAGTAAATATTTTTTGACTTTCTAGGTGCAATGTTTCTGTTGCAAGTGTTAACTCTGTCATTGAATTGCAAAGACAGCCTCAGACAATATTTTCTAATAAAACTTTACTTACAAAACAGGGGGCAGGACAGTAGCTTGCTAATTTCTGTCCTAGAGAATTTTCCTTCCCTCCCTCCCTACTTTCCTTCCATTCCCTTCCCCTCCCCTCCCTTCCCCTCACCTCCCCTCACTTCCCCTCCCCTCCCCTCACTTACCGTC
>NC_037689.1:50180164-50221002 GCF_003255815.1 Theropithecus gelada
TCCTCTCCCCTCCCTTCCTCTCCCCTCCTCTCCCTTCCCCTCCCCTCCCCTCCCTCCCTCCATCCCTCCCTCCTTCTTCCTTCCCTCCCTCCTTCCTTCCTTCCTCTTTCCCTCCCTCCTCCCCTCCCTCCCTCCCTCCTTCCTTCCTTCCTTCCTTCCTTCTTTTTTCTTCCTTGTGTGGCAATGTATTTTTCCATTGAGAGAAGCAGAAAGCCAGTCTCTTCTAATGTAAACTACTAACTCCTGTCAGGGTTACACAGAAAGCAAAATAAGGAAATATTGAAGTTTTCTTTTTGTTCGTTAAAAATGAAAAGTTTTACTTAAAAGCAACCACGGGTCCCTTAAAAACCAGTTCTTCCTTACTTTTTTTTTTTTTTTTTTTTTTTGCCAATGTGAGTGTGTGGGAAGAGAAGCTGTTTTTCTGAAATGCTTGTAAGTGATCATATTTTGTAGCTACAGATTTTGAAAAGCATTTAAAAACAGTTTCACAGTGTACTCTCCAGGATGACATCTTTCCTTTGAGGCAGAGGAGTGACTTTTCTAAAAAGTGTTTCTTAAGTAGTTCCTCTTCCCAAGGCAAATGTACCTCATTCTAATCTCTTCGCTACCTCTTGTCCCTCTTCATCTTCCTTTATTTTTCCAAGTTATTTGTGTCTCCTGATACAATTTCCCAATATTTCATTAAGTGGTCTGGACCAAATGCAATATTTTATTATCTGTTGACATCAATTTTGAAATCATAAAAGAAAAACTTTTTATGTTACAGGACTCAAATTTTGTCTGGGTTTAATTTCCATTACATGTTCTAATTTGAACTCAACCACTTCTCCCTGGTTTTTATTTTCTTTTTAATAAAAGGAACATGAAAAACTCAAATCTACATGGTTGGAAGTAGAGATAGAAAGGGTGAAGATTGGTTTACTTTCGGTTATCAACAATTAAAAATAAAGAAAAGAAATGGTACCCTGGAGTTTTACTACAACACCCAGAGTAGCAGGAGAGAGGTTTCGTGCTTACTATAATCTTTCTTGATATTTTGCCAAACTGCATAATATAATTTGAACTTTCCAGGCCTTGTTAATAATTCAAAAACCTCATGTTTGTATATAAACTTCCTTTCAGAGAGCTCAAATCTCTTTCATAACATTTTCTCTAACCACATCAATATTCTACTTGGAAGGCTTAGTTATTTATTTTCTTACGAATGCTACAAATGAGAAAATGAGGCATAAATACTCAGGATATTTGACATGCATTCTTAAGTCTGAGAAGTGGTTGAATTAAAACTGTGATGAATCCCTTAAGTCCCAAACTAATTACTAATTCAGCTTTGATTTTTGTTTTTCTAAGGTTAAAAGTAATCGTTTATTCTTTAGGATGAGATGCTTCCTCTTGAATCCAGGGCTGAATTTACCTCTCTGTCTAAAACAACTTTTAAAATGGAAAAAGACATATATTTAAAAATGGTTTACAGACACTATATCAAGTAGCACAGGATAGTGATCCCCAAAAGAAGGAAAGCAAATGGTGTGAGCCTATGATTGCCCAACTTACTGTCTGGAGATAGTTCTTAAGCCTAGCACAGGAATGGGGAGATAAAGCAGAACTTGGAGGTCACCCCGAGTTGAGGAAATGGAGCTAGGACTCTGGGAAGGCCAAAACAACTGGAATTTGCTGGGCTGTATATCAGAGAAAAAAGAGTTGCACAATAAGAGAACTTCACGGATCTGCAGAGGGTTCCCAAGTCTTCTGCTACGTATAGATCAATACATATTTCTGAGGAAATTACCTGAAGTGAAGGGAGGAACTATTTTGGAGACATTCCTCTATGAGTCTCTGTTAGTCCGCCAGGGCTGCTGTAACAAAATACCACAGACTGGATGGCTTGAGCAACAGAAATTTATTTGCTCACAGTTCTGGAGGAAGTCCAAGGTCAAGGTGCCAGCAGAGTTGGGTTTTCCTGAGGCCTCTTTTCTTGGCTTGCAGATGGCTGCCTTCTCACTGCTTCCTCACATGGTCTTTTCTCTGGGCATGTGCAGGAAGAGATCTCTGGTTTCTCTGCCTCTTATAAGGACACCCATCAGTCCTTTTGGATTAGAACTCCACCCTTATGACCTCATTTAATTTTAATTACCTTTTTAAAGGCCTTATGTCCAAATACAGTTGCTTTGGGGATTAGAGTTCAAAATATGAATTTTATAGAGACATAATTCAGTCCATAGCAGTCTGTTACATTTTTGCACATCTTACAGAGTCAAGAACTGCCTTTGTTCTGGTATATCTTATTAAGGATATTTTTGTTGTTGTGAACTGCCTTAGAAGACAGATATAGTTTCTTCTTTGGAAGCAAAGGACAGATATGCTTACTGTCCAATATAAAAGATCTAGATTCTGGGTTTCTCTCCTATAATACAACCTACAGCATGTGTGGGAGTTGCCTGGCCCTCTTTACATTGCCCTATGAGAATTGGCAAACTGTCTTCTCTTAACATCCCTGAAATTGTGGCAGGCTAAGTTCTCAACTTGTGAGTAGGGCAAAAGCTCACTCTTTCAGAGACCTTCAAAACTACCTGCTATGGTGTTGATACCAAAACTCATGTTGAAATTTGATCTCCAATGTGGCAGGGTTGGAGGTGAGGCCTATTGGGAGGTATGTGGGTGATGGAGGCAGATCCTTCATGAACAGATTGATGCTTTCCCACTAGGGTGAAGGAGTTCTTGCTTGAGGGAATGAATTAGTTCCTGAGGGAGTGGATTAGTTCCCACAAGAGTGGGTTGTTAAATAAAGTCGGGCTTCCTCTGTTTCTCTCTTGTGCTTTCTCTCTTACCATGTGATCTCTTTTCACATGCCCACTCCCCTTCTGCTTTTCACAATGAGTGGAAGAAACAGCATGAGGACCTCAACAGATGCCACTGGCCAATCTTGAACTTTTCAGCCTACAGAGCAGTGAGCCAAATAAACCACTTTTCAAAATGAATTACCCAGCCTCAGGTATTCTGTAATAACAACACAAAAATGTACTAAGACACTCTCTAAAAGAAATAGAGAGAACAATCACCGTATCTCCTACAGGGCCAGGAACAGTTCATGCTTCCACCAGTCAAAGTGGAAAAGCTTGTAAATCACAAGGTATAAAAAAGAGTACTCAGAATGACATTGCTACAGTAATGCAGAAAGATAGGCTATAAACTAAACCTGCTCTGATCGTCTAGCACAGCTTAAATGCAAGTTGTGAAAGGATCAAAGTGTTTCAGAGTAACTTAATTGCAACTCAGAAGAAAGTTCAGGAGTTTCCAGTACCTAACAAGGTAATATTTGCAACTTCTGGATCAAATAAAAAAGTACCAGGGTTGCAAGGAAGTAGTGATGTATAGCCCGTAATAAGAATTAAAACAAATCAATAGATATAGATTCAAAAATTACACAAATGCTAGAATTAGTAGGTAAGGACTTTAAAACAGTTATTATAACTGTATTGCACATGCTTAAGAAGACAGAGGAAAGATTGAACATGTTGCTTGGAAACAAACGCATAAAAACAAAAAATACATTGGATAGCATTAATTAGAGATTAGCCATAGCAGAAAAACCAGCTCCTGGATTCATTGATTTTTTGAAGGGTTTTTTGTGTCTCTATCTCCTTCAGTTCCGCTCTGACCTTAGTTGTTTCTTGCCTTCTGCTACCTTTTGAATGTATTTGCTCTTGCGTCTCTCGTTCTTTTAATTGTGATGTTAGGGTGTCAATTTTAGATCTTTCCTGCTTTCTCTTGTGGGCATTTAGTGCTATAAATTTCCCTCTACACACTGCTTTAAATGTGTCCCAGAGATTCTGGTATGTTGTATCTTTGTTCTCATTGGTTTCAAAGAACATCTTTATTTCTGCCTTCATTTCGGTATGTACCCAGTAGTCATTCAGGAGCAGGTTGTTCAGTTTCCATGTAGTTGAGCGGTTTTGATTGAATTTCTTAGTCCTGAGTTCTAGTTTGATTGCACTGTGGTCTGAGAGACAGTTAGTTATAATTTCTGTTCTTTTACATTTGCTGAGGAGTGCTTTACATCCAACTATGTGGTCAATTTTGGAATAAGTGTGATATGGTGCTGAGAAGAACGTATATTCTGTTGATTTGGAGTGGAGAGTTCTATAGATGTCTATTAGGTCTGCTTGGTGCAGAGTTGAGTTCAATTCCTGGATATCCTTGTTAACTTTCTGTCTCGTTGATCTGTCTAACGTTGACAGTGGAGTGTTAAAGTCTCCTGTTATTATTGTATTGGAGTCTAAGTCTCTTTGTAAGTCTCTAAGGACTTGCTTTATGAATCTGGGTGCTCCTGTATTGGGTGCATATATATTTAGGATAGTTAGCTCTTCCTGATGAATTGATCCCTTTACCATTATGTAATGGCCTTCTTTGTCTCTTTTGATCTTTTATGGTTTAAATTCTGTTTTATCAGAGACTAAGATTGCAACCCCTGCTTTTTTTGTTTTCCATTTGCTTGGTAGATCCCTCCATCCCTTTATTTTGAGCCTATGTGTGTCTCTGCATGTGAGATGGGTCTCCTGAATACAGCAAACTGATGGGTCTTGACTGTTTATCCAATTTGCCAGTCTGTGTCTTTTAATTGGAGCATTTAGTCCATTTACATTTAAGGTTAATATTCTTATGTGTGAACCTGATCCTGTCATTATGATATTAGCTGGTTATTTTGCTCGTTAGTTGATGCAGTTTCTTCCTAGCGTCGATGGACTGTACATTTTGGCATGTTTTTGCAATGGCTGGTACCGGTTGTTCCTTTCCATGTTTAGTGCTTCCTTCAGGATCTCTTGTAGGGCAGGCTTGGTGGTGACAAAATCTCTAAGCATTTGCTTGTCTGTAAAGGATTTTATTTCTCCTTCCCTGATGAAACTTAGTTTGGCTGGATATGAAATTCTGGGTTTAAAATTCTTTTCTTTAAGAATGTTGAATATCAGCCCCCACTCTCTTCTGGCTTGTAGAGTTTCTGCCGAGAGATCCGCTGTTAGTCTGATGGGCTTCCCTTTGTGGGTAACCCAACCTTTCTCTCTGGCTGCCCTTAACATTTTTTCCTTCGTTTCAACTTTGGTGAATCTGACAATTATGTGTCTTGGAGTTGCTCTTCTCGAGTAGTATCTTTGTGGCGTTCTCTGTATTTCCTGAATTTGAATGTTGGCCTGCCTTGCTAGGTTGGGGAAGTTCTCCTGGATGATATCCTGCAGAGTGTTTTCCAACTTGGTTCCATTTTCCCCATCACTTTCAGGCACACCAACAGACGTAGATTTGGTCTTTTCACATAATCCCATATTTCTTGGAGGCTTTGTTCATTAATCTTTTTACTCATTTTTCTCTACATTTCTCTTCTCACTTCATTTCATTCATTTGATCTTCAATCACTGATGATCTTTTTTCCAGTTGATTGAGTCAGTTACTGAAGCTTGTGCATTTGTCACGTAATTCTCGTGTCATGGTTTTCATCTCTATCAGTTCTTTTAAGGTCTTCTCTGCATTGATTATTCTACTTATCCATTCATCCAGTCTTTTTTCAAGGTTTTTAGTTTCTTTGCACTGGTTATGTAGTTCCTCCTTTAGCTCTGAGAAGTTTGATCAACTGAAGCCGTCTTCTCTCAACTCGTCAAAGTCATTCTCTGTCCAGCTTTGTTCCATTGCTGGCGATGAGCTCTGTTCCTTTGGAGGGGGAGATGCACTCTGATTTTTTGAATTTCCAGCTTTTCTGCACTGCTTTTTCCCCATCTTTGTGGTTTTATCTGCCTTTGGTCTTTGATGATGGTGACGTACTGATGGGGTTTTGGTGTGGGTGTCCTTTCTCTTTGTTAGTTTTCCTTCTAACAGTCAGGACCCTCAGCTGCAGGTCTGTTGGAGTTTGCTTGAGGTCCACTCCAGACCCTGTTTGCCTGGGTATCAGCAGTGGAGGCTGCAGAAGATAGAATATTGCTAAACAGTGAGTGTTGCTGTCTGATTCTTGCTCTGGAAGCTTCATCTCAGGGTGTACCCAGCCGTGTGAGGTGTGATGTGTCGGTCTGTACCTCAGTTGAAAATGCAGAAATCACCCGTCTTCTGTGTCACTCACACTGGGAGCTGGAGGCTGGAGCTGTTTCTATTCGGCCATCTTGGGTGCCCCTAAGAACATTCTTTAGAGTGAACTTTGAATAATCTAACTCCTGAAGAGCAACGAGACCTGGTGAATTAATAACTGAAATCTGAATTCAGCTCACTATCTGCTTCTGTTTTCTTTTTTGACTTTTCTTTTTCTTATATATGTCATAAGGGATTTACATTAGAAGATTCTCATTTCTTGAACATTTGTAGAAGTCTAGATTTTATTTAGTTTTGTATCCCTAAAAACTGTCAAACTATCTGACAACTCATGGGTAATGCTTTTTATGATATTTATGAATGGGGTAAAATATGGCCTTTACAGTCATCAAGTCTCTTGTAAAACTGGAGTTCTAAGGTTTTATATCAATAACTAGGTATTTTATTAAAGTTCATAAGATATTGAATGAAATAAAGATCTCACAGCAATTTAATGGGAGTTTTGATGGTCAGGCTCCATTCCACCCAAAATTATTCTTTGAAATTCCAATTAAACATTTTTAAAAAGAGTGTTCACTTTTAATTTCTACATTGATAGGTAGACCTAGAGGGAGATAAATAAAACCTGTTTCAGTGCCAGGCAACAGATGGCAGATAAAAGATATTATCATATACCTTCAACCAGGCAGGATAAATTGTACAAATATATTTTAGCAGCTGCTAAATTAAACAGATATATGGGGCAGGTAAAAACAAACAAAAAAATTTCCAGTGATCCCATGGAGACTAATTAAGAAATTGTGCAGTTGTAAAGCTATATATTTCTGTAAATACCAGCCTTTTCTGTGTACTTAATTGTTCCTTTTAAACTTTTAACACATCTGAGAACTGTTATCCTGTGTCTTGGTGCTCTATCTTAAGGAACCACTAAAAAGTCCACAACTTCCCTGTGGGAAAGCAAAACTCAGGTTGACTGAGACCAGGTCAGTTTCTAGCTAGAGGACTGACTGTTCTCAACACTGAAAGATATATCCTAATTGACTCGTGGAATTGACTTGCCATGCTATAAGGTTTGAAGTCACACTGAACAACAGGGTGATATTCTGAGAAGAATAGTGGTCCAGGCATAAGAAAACATGCCTTACTTCTAGTAGTAACAATTATGGGAGGCCTGTAAGTCCCTGAGCATCTCATGACTCAATTTCCTTATCTCTGCACAGGGGGAAATCATTCCTGCCCTGCCTATTTCACAGGCCTTTTATGGAAATTAGTAGAACAAAGAGAAGAAGTTGACAATAACTAGGGAACAATAAATTATATATAAATTATTCTAAATAATTTTAGGTTTATAGTCTCTAATGTTATAAATTTGAGCTATATTTTCATTTTATTATTTATTTTTAATTACTTTTATCATTTTATTATTTTATCATGTTCTTATTTTACCATCTATCATTTTATAATTAAACCAACCCCTTTGAATTATATAAGGAAAATTTTCTAGTTCTCTACAGAGGAAACTGATAAAGGGGTGGCCCAAGTTCAAAACTTCATTCATGACAGTCATCAATTTCTCTTCTGTGTAAGGAAGACTTTTCCCAACCATTTGAGCTTCCCAGAAAATGGAATATTCTGTTTTCTAAGGTAATGAGTTTTACTTCTGTGGATATTATAGAAAGGGTTGGTATTCCTTTGAAAAGAAGGAGGTAAATAACATATTAAATGAGCCCTGGCTGCCGAAAGCGTCCATGTCACACAAAAAAATTCCAAAGAACCCTAGACTCTAGTGATTCTCTTTCATAACAGGGCTTAGCCGTGATGTGCAGACAAAATTAAAACTTGAGAAAACTGGGGAGACAAGAGGATAGGGAGGCCTTGCACGAACTGGATGTTTCTATGAGCTGGAAAATAACAACGTATTGCATCATCCTCTGGGTGCGATTTGTGAACAATGTGTTCCCCAGGTGACAATGGCAGTAAACATTCTGGTGTCCATTTTAAACAGATAAAGTAAAGCAAGGAGCCACTGCTCTGGAACATTAACCAAGCCAAGTGAAATTCTGGTTAAATTCACTACTGGCAGACTTAAGGTCAACATAACAAACACACACACATGCACAAATTCTTTGATATTTTGCAAAGGTAATAATTACTCCTATTTCAACACATTTAAAATATTAAATTGTGTATATTTTCAATGTCAATATGTAGCTATAATTAATAATAAAAATTAAATTCCCATGTCTCTGCATAATCCAAACAATGAAACACACCTGAGGTAATGTATAAGGCACTTGTGTTCATTGAAGAAGAAAATCTTCCAGCAATTATATTTTGGAAGAAAAGCAAATATTCCCTAGAGGTATATGTCCCAATATTTTCTTCAATTTTAAATAGCATTTGTCCAAGGTCACAAAAGTGGATAAGCCTGGATTTGCACTAAGTCTTTCATAATTAGATCACAGCAGTGTCTGAGGGCTGTATGGCAGGAACCACTGTAAGGAATTTGCTTACATTGTTCCATTTAATCCTCCATAGCTCCATTAACTCAATACTATTATGATCCTCTTTGTAGATGGGCAAACTGAAGTTAGAGGGATCCAGAGTCTCCCAGTTAGGATATCACAGATCTAGGATTCTCCCCACACAGTCCGACTCCATAGCCAATGTGTTTAATTCTTGCATTCCACTGCTTTTGCAAAGTAAAAGAGGTACTTAAAATGACATGTACATAGAAATACTATGATCAGCTTATCTTTTATCACAATACAGAAACATAAATCCTTCCAGTTCTTCAAACTTTATCTTATTTTTCATTTGTATTAAGTTAGTTTCTTAGGAACATGGTACACATTCATGATTTTAAGAATATCCACTCACTTGAACAGCATGTTGGGTTATGTAAACTTACGTTCTCTCAATGTGTGAGTACGATACTCTTTCAGATAGGAAACTATACTGTTATATATAGCCTTACAGTAAAAGCCTCTCATATTTAAAGGAAAAATAAAGCCAACAGCTTAAAGAACTGAAAGGCAAGTAAGCTGCACAAATGCATTTTCACAATATTACGGACCCTTATTTCACTTTTTCAAAAATAAGTAGGGGTAGTCATTTAGCAACATTTCCTGAAAACCCCAAACAACAGTCTATCTGGTAATTGCTTCTTGTAAAATGCGTAGCCTACAAAATCACTTCTGTGGGATTACTGCCAAAAATATATAACCTGAAACTAACCATGAGGAAACATCAGAATGAGTCAAATTGGGAGACATTCTACAAAATAACTGCCCAGTACTCTTCCAAAATATCACACTCGTGAAAGACAAAGAAAGGCTGAGAAGCTGTTCCGGATTAAAGAAGACTAAGGAAACATGACAACTGAATGCAACATGTGATCCTGGACTGAATCATCGACAAGGAAGAAAGAAATAGTTTTTGCTAACAAAAGATATCATTGGGACAATCAATGATGTTTGAATCAGATTTGTGGATTAGCTGATAATATTATAGGAAAGTTAATTTTAGAGTTAGGTAATTGTACTGAGGTGATATAAGAGAATGTCTTTGTTTTAAGGAAATTATTAAAGGTAAAAGTGATTACTTTTGTAACTATCAAATATTGCAGAAAAATTGTATGTGTGTGTGTATGTGTGTGCATTGTTCATATGAGACCAATTTTGCATGCCTTAACACCATATTAAATTACATGTGGATTTATCAGATTACAACAGCCAACATGTTCATATTTGAAGCATTGGACATGCATTAGCATCTTAGAAGATATGAATACAATATTGACAACGGTGTTTCCTTACTCACTTTATAAAATCTGACTCTGGATGATTATTTCTCTGTAAGCCACATCTGTAGGTTGGAATTCTGTTACACCCTAGAGGTTAGCTTGTCTTCTCCAAGCAACAACATGAGAAAAGTGGGGTCTGATGATATTCCATCAATGCAATTAACCTTTCAGCTCTCATTCCTGTTAATCCTAACCCCCGGACTCACTGGATCATTTTATAGCCAGCACTGAGTATGCTGGAAAGCTCATGAGAAACTGGACTTTGATCCCTGGATGATTCAGATTCTGTCAGTGTACTAATCTTGATAAGACTTCTACCCAGTTGTGAGTCTCAAATTCTTGGAAACCTCTCACCATAACCTCAAAGTAATTCATGGCACATTGTTTCCAGGAACATACGAATCCTCAGATTAAAAGAGGCACACTAATGCTCTCAACCCTCTATAGCTTTGTCTAGTTAAAATAAGTTAAAAATTTAAAATTCCCACCTTACTACTCTGTCAACTTCTTAGGTACTAGACTAATCCATATGCTTTGACAGTTTCTCAGGGATACCTTTTGAAAGAAATATAGAAATATTTGGTCAATTAATTACCATTCAATCATACTATAAAAGTGTTAGTAAATGAGGACCTTATATTTCTTAATGTATCATAAAAATAAATAGATCTTTATTGATTCTTCATTGGGAGTGAAAATCCTTTCTTAAAGTAATCCCAAGGTCTGCTGACTATGAAACTGATTCTCCATATAATGTGAATGAGTATAGATGAAAGAGAATTTTAAATACTTCCAAACCATGTCTTCTGAGGAAAATATTCCATTTTACAATATGCTACTGACTAGAAAACCCTTAATTGTCCTTACTTTGAAAAATAGACAGGTTAACTCTTAAGCTATTAAGAAGTTAAGAATCATCTTGACTCTTGTTTGATAAAGACTACCAAAGAGACACTACAGCAAACAATAAAAATCTAAAAGGGGAAATTCCATTGAAACACCTCAAATGCTTAATAATTTTAGTAATTTCTTATTTTAGCATAAAACTTTACTATGTTGAAAAAGTTTTACAAATATTTTCTAAAACACAGGTCAGAAGTAGGCTTCAATCCCAGCACCACTCCAACTTCAATGCAAGGACACTCTTCTTTTTGGCCCATTGTGGTTCCTGAACATCTTACATTGGCATGCTTTTATGTGTGTCAACATTTATGTTAGGATCACAGGGTACATGTGCAGGTTTGTTACCTGGGTAAATTGTGTGTTGCTTAAGTTTGGTGTATGAATGATCCCATCATCCAGGCAATGAGCATAATACCCAATAGGTAGTTTTTCCACCCTTGCTCTCCTCCCACTCTACCCCCTCTATTAGTCCCCAGTGTCAGTTGTTCCCATCTTTATGTCCATGTGTACTCAATGTTTGCCTTCCACTTATAAGTGAGAACATGTGGTATTTGGTTTTCCGCCCCTGCGTTAATTCACATAGGATAATGTCTTCCCGCTGCATCCATGTCGCTGCAAAGGACCTGATTTTATTCTTCTTTATGGCTGTGTAGTATTCCATGGTGTATATGTACCACATTTTCTTTATCCAGTTCACCGTTGATGGGTGTCCAGATTAATTGCATGCCTTTGCTATTGTGAATAGTGCTGTGATAAACATATGAATACATATCTTTTTGGTAGTATGATTTATTCTTCTTTGGGTGTATACCCAGTAATGGGATTGCTGGGTTGAATTATAATTCTGTTTTAAGTTCTTTGAGAAATCTCCAAACTGCTTTCCACGGTGGCTGAACTAATTTACATTTCCAACAACAGTGTATAAGTATTCCCTTTTCTCTGCAACCTTGCCAATACCTGTTATTTTTTGACTTTTTAACAGTAGCCATTCTGACTGGTGTGAGATGTTATCTCATTGTGGTTTCGATTTGCATTTCTCTGATGATTAGTGATGTTCAGCATTTTTTTCATGTGTTTGTTGGCTGCTTGTATGTTTTCTTTTGAGAAGTGTTTGTTCATGTATTTTGCCTACTTTTATAAGGGTGCTGTTTTCTGCATGTTTAATTTTTTAAGTTTTTTATTCTGGATATTAGACTTTTGTTGGATGCATTCTGTAGGTTGTCTCTTTACTCTCTTGGTAATTTCTTTTGCAGTGCAGAAGCTCTTTAATTTAATTAGTTCCCACTTGTCAATTTTTATTTTTCTTGTAATTGGTTTTGGGGACTTAGTCATAAATTATTTGCCAAAGCTAATGTCCAGAATGGTATTTGTTAGGTTTTCTTCTAGGATTTTCTAGCTTGTAGGTGTGTGCTTTATTTCTGGATTCTCTATCCTGTTCCATTGGTCTGTGTGTCTGTTTTTTTACCATTACCATAC
Source organism: Theropithecus gelada (assembly GCF_003255815.1). NCBI lineage: Eukaryota > Metazoa > Chordata > Mammalia > Primates > Cercopithecidae > Theropithecus > Theropithecus gelada. The sequence goes on from NC_037689.1 coordinate 50,192,415, forward strand.
TGTTTTGGTTACTGTAGCCTTGCAGTATAGTATGAAGTCAGGTAGTGTGATGCCTCTGGCTTTGTTCTTTTTATTTAGAATTGATTTAGCTATTCAGGCTCTTTTTTCTTTCCATATGAATTTTAGAATAGTTTTGTCTGAATCTGTGAAAAATTACATTGATAGTTTGATATGTATAGCATTGAACCTGTATATTGCTTTTGCAGTATGGCCATTTTAACAATATTGGTTCTTCCTATCCATGAATATGGGATGTTTTTACATTTATTTGTATTATCTATGATTTCTTTCATCAGTGTTTTGTATGCCTTTATACCTACTAAATTTTGCTTATTTCATTTCCTTGTTCTGTAATTCTCTTGTTAATTCTACCCTTTCAAATTCTTGGTTTCTGCCAAACTCTTATCTATCCTTCAAGGATCTATTACAATATCACCTCCTTGTTGACTACCTGCTCACCTAAAATAAAATGAAAGGTTCTCTTATGGGCATCCCACAGCACTTTTACATATACTGCCTATGGAATATTTCACATAGTCTTGTATATGGTATGCATTTGTATTTCAACTTCATTCCTTTGCATGTGGATATGTCCTGTATCAGTTAGCTTTTGAGGCATAACAAACGAAAACTTGGTGGCTTAAAACAATAGCCATTTATTTTTTCTCACAAGCCATTTTCAAGAGGATTGTCATTTTAATTGAGTCATAAGAGTTATTTATGTATTCTGGGTACCAGTCCCTTAGTAGATAAGTGATTTACAAATATTTTCTTATTCCATGGGTTTTATTTTTGTTTTCTTGATGGTGTCCTTTGAAGTAGAAATATTTTTAATTTCGATGTAGTCCAATTTATTTTTTTTCTTTTGTCATTTGTTCTTTTGGTGTCGTATCTGAGAAACTATTTCCTAACCCAAGCTCACAGATATTTACTTCTGTATTTTCTTCTAAGAGTTTCATAGTTTTAAACATTTAGGTCTATGATCCATATTGAATTAATTTTTGTATATGGTATGCGTTTGTATTTCAACTTCATTCCTTTGCATGTGGATATGTCTTATATCAGTTAGCTTTTGAGGCATAACAAACGAAAACTTGGTGGCTTAAAACAATAGCCATTTATTTTTTTCTGACAAGCCTGTGAGGCTACTGGGCAGTTCTGATCCTGGCTATCTTGCCAGATCTCTGCATTTAGCTGGAGGCTCTTTTGAAACCAAATGTCCTAGGATGGCCTCACACATGTGTCTTGTGGTTGTCAGGCTAGTTCATCTAGTGTGCCTCAGCTGTCCACATGGTGTTTCATCTTCCAATAGGCTAGCCTAGACTTCTTCACATGGTAGGCTCAGGTTCCAAGAACAGCAAGAGAAGACAAACTCAAATGAACAAGCATCTTTCAAACCTCTGCTTGTGTCCTGTTGGCTAATACCCCATTGGAACCACAAGTTGCATGACCAAGCCCAGAGTCAGTGTGTGCTAGTACACTTTTGCTACAGTACTGACACCTCAACCCAGGGTATTACATAGTCATACCAAAAGTTCTGGTGTCTCCAGTGCTTACTTCCACAACTAGCATAGTTATTCTTTAGCATCCGATGCAAAAGAATGTATTAGAGTGCAATTCCTTATATCACTGCCACCTAGTAATATCTGTCTATTTCTCAGCTGTATCTCTACAGTTAACTTTTGTGTATGGTGCAAGATAAGGGTCAAATTTCATTGCTTTGCATGTTGCTATCTAGTTATTCCAGCACCATTTGTTTAAAAGACTATCCTTTCTCCCATTAAATCATCTTAGCACACTTGTGGTTAATCAACTGACTATAAATGTAAGAGTATATTCCTGGACTTTTAATTCTATTTCATTGATCTATATGTTTATCCTTATGCCAGTACTACACAGTTTTTGTTACTATAATTTTGTAGTAAGTTTCTAAATAAAGAAATGTGAGCCTTCCTAATAAAGCTGTGACTATCCAAATGCCTTGCATTTCCATATTAATTTTAGGCAACAAATCAACACTTGTTGATTCCTTCAAAAATTCATTCAAGATTTTATGGAGATTATGTTAAATCTGCAGATCAATTTGTGGGCTATTGCCATCTTAAAAATGTTAAGTCTTCTGATCCATGAATGTGGGATATCTATTCACTTTAGATCTTTACTTTATTTCAGTGATGTTTCATAGTTTTCAGTGTTTAAGCCCTGCACTTCTTTTGTTAAACTTATCCCTCAGTACTTTATTATTATGATGCTATTGTAATTGAAATTGTGTTTTTTAATTTCATGTTTGGAAAGTTAATTGCTAGTGTTTAGAAATGCAATTGCTTTTGTATGTTGCTCTTTTATCTTGCCACTTTGCTGAACCCATTAATTAGTACTAATAGTTTTTTCATGGATTTGTTAGGCATTCATATATAAGATCATGTCATCTGCAAACAGAGATAGTTTTATTTCTTCCTTTCAATGTGGGTATGTTTTATGTTTGTTTCTTGCCTAATTGTCCACATGAGTGCCTTATAATGTACACACAAGATTTTGCTTCCTCACCCTAGATTTTATTCTGTGTAGGTCTAGATTTTTTAGTCACTTCCAGTAATTGACAAATTGTCATTCTTACACTTGAACAGAATTATTCCCAAATATTATCATTGCCCTTCAGATACAATACTTTTATGCTCATAGTGTATCTTTCCTTTTAGACACCCTCTGATTAAAAGAAGTTTTAGAAACAGTAGGAATTACAGTCTGCTTACAATCTATGAATACCTTATAGGCTTTATTCTAAAAATAATCATACCTCCTTCAAAGTAGAAAAGAGACAACAACAAACATAGTATCCCTAAAAAGTGCTAATCATGGTGTGTCATCAGCCTGTGTTTGCCTCAGTGTTTCCACATTGACTAATACAGATTTTGTTAGTAATCATGATAGTGGCCAGTAACTTCCATATGCTTTATGCAGCACAAAAGACAATTATAGATAATGATTAAGAGAAGTCACTGGATATGTACATTATACTAGACCACTCATTCTTTGGATTTCCATTTTCTCATTAGTAAAATGGTGATATAAGGGCTCTGAAAAGATTATAATAGAGAATAAGGAATAAAATGCATTTGAAGTGCTCAGCATGGAATTTGGCACATAATAAACATATTATGCCTCTTTAATAACAATAATAATTTTTATTATTTGTATTATTACTATTATTTTTACTATATTACTTAATCTCACAACCAACTTTCCTGCTGCCAGGTTGTATTAGTCAGGGTCTAATAAGGAAAACAATATTTCAGGGGAGAGTGCAGAGCAAGATGGCAGAATAGGACTCTCTAGTTATCGTCCTTCCACAGAAACATCAATTTGAACAACTATTCATGCATGAAAATTCCCTCACAAGAGTTAAAGAAACCAGATACATAGCACCTGGTTATAGCATAATAATGAAAAAAAGGTGCATTGAAGAGGATTGGAAGGACAGTTTTTTTTTTTTAAAGTATTTCAGTAGAGATAATTTAATACAGGGAACTAACTATAGAGGTTGTCAACAGGGCAAAGTGAGGAAATCCAGAAGATAAACACTACAGGAAGTGCCTAACTATCATACGGGATTTAAAGGAAAAAAAGTATTTTAGTTGATCTCAGGAGAGGCAATCACCCAGAGATAGCTTGGAAATTTGGAATAGGTGACACCCGAGAGGCTATCCAAGCAAGAACTGGAAACCTGGAGGAGAAGTCTACCATGGAGGGTAGGGCCCAGGAGGAGCTAGAAGCAGACAAAAGAAAATGCCCAGCAGGAGCTCAAACAACAAAAGACAGGAAGACTCTGCTGGAGATGCCACCCTAAGCAGAGAAAGGGAAAAAAAAATCTGATTTCTCTCCTACTCCTGTCTTCCAATGTCTTGTCAAAGCTACACATTGGCTAAACCTAACCAGAAGCTATGTTGCCTAGACATGTAGTATGCAAGTATCAGATCCCTAAGAAATAGCGAACAAGAGCCCAGATGAATCTGAGAGCAAACATGCAGACGTCTGGCACAGAGGCTAAGTAAGTTTAAGAATCTTGTCTGATATCACTGCAGAGTGAGAATTTGGCTTGTTAGTACTCTCTATCATAATATGCAACCTCTCTAGATTCCTTAAAAAAAAAAACAAAACACTGAAGGATGCTTGGAATAAACCAAAAATACACAATAATTTAATAAGTAATTGGCTTGGTAATTGGTTGCACTATGCTTTCTTTTTAATGCAGGCTCAGATTGTTTTACTAGTACTAAAATCATACAAATCATACAACTAATCTGATTATTTCTGTCGTTGCTTAAAAGAGCCTATTATAGCTGCAACAATAGATAAAGAGAAAGAGAGGAAGCTGGGAGAGAGATAACTCAAGTACAGTGAGTTATGTTAATTATTCTACTCAGTTTATAGTATACTGTCCCATACAAGGACCCAGTTTTGTCTTTACTAATAGACTTAGTACTTGACAAATTCCCTTTTTTCTTAATACCCTGTTCTCACCTTTCTTCTCTTGCCTGAGGTAACCATTTAGGTTGAATCTTTGTACAGGCATACATTGGAGAGATTGCGGGTTTAGCTCCAGATGATGACAATACAGCACATTTCACAATAAAGTGAATCATATGAATTTTTTGCTTTCCCAGTGCATAAAAGTTATGTTTATACTATACTGTAGTATATTAAGTGTGAAATAGCATTATTATATCTAAAAATGTACATACATTAACTAAGAAATAATTTATTGCTAAAAATGCTAATGATCATCTGAACCTTCAGTGAGTCCTAATATTTTTGCTGGTAGAAGGTGTTGCCTTGCTGAGCATGGCTGGTGACTGGTCAGGGTCGTGGTTGTTCAAGTTTGGGTGGCTGTGGCCACCCAGTGTCTTAAAATAAAATTATGAGATTTGCCATGTCGGTTGACTCTTCTGTTCATGAAGATTTCTCTGTAGCGCATGATGCTGTTTAATAACATTTTACTCAGAGTAGAACATCTTTTAAATTTAGAGTCAATCCTCTAAAACCCAGCCATTGCTTTATCAAATAAGCTTATGGAATATCCTAAAGCCTTTGTTGTCATTTCAGCAATGTTCACGGCATCTTCACTAGGAGTAGGTTCAATCTCAAGAAATCACTTTCTTTGCTCATCCATAACAAGCACCTCCTCATCCATTCAAGTTTTATCATGAAATTGCAGCAATTCAGTCACATCTTCAGGCATGACTTCTAATCCTCTTGCTATTTCCACCATATCTTCAGTTACTTCTTCCACTGAAGTCTTGAACCCCTCAAAGTCATCTGTGAAGTTTGGAGTCACCTTCTTCCAAACTCCTGTTAATGTTGATATTTTGAACTCCTCCCATGAATCATGAATGTTCTTAATGGCATCTGGAATGGTGAATCATTTCCAGGAGGTTTAAATTTACTTTGCTCAGATCCATCAGAGGGATCACTATGGCAGCTATAGCCTTGTGAAACGTATTTCTTAAATAATAAGACTTGAAAGTCACAGTGACTCCATCCATGGGCTGCAGAATGGATGTTGTGTTAGTAGGTATGAAAACAACATTAATCTGATTCTACATACCTATCAAAGCTCTTAGGTGACCGGGTGCATTGTCAATGAGCAGTAATATTTTGAAAGAAATCTTTTTTTCCTGAGCAGTAGGTCTTAACAATGAGGTAAAATATTCAGTAAACCATGCTGTAAACAGATGTGCTGTCATCCATGTTTTATTGTTCCATTTATAGAGCACAGACAGAGTACAATTAGCGTAATTCTTATGGGCCCTAATATTTTTGGAGTGGTAAATGAGGATTGACTTCAACTTAAAGTCACCAGCTGCATTAGCTCCTAAGAGAGTCAGCCTGTCTTTTGAAGCTCTGAAACTAGGCATCGAGTTCTCTCTAGCTATGAAATTCCTAGATGGCATCTTCTTGCAATAGATGGCCCCTGTTTTTTAGTGTATCCGCCTTTATGAATTATCTTAGCTAGATTTTCTGGATAACTTGATGTAGCTTCTACATCAGCACTTGCTACTTCACCTTACACTTTTATGTTATGGAGATGGCTTCTTGCCTTAACCCACATGAACCAACCTCTGCTAGCTTCTAACATTTCTTCTGCAGCTGCCTCACCTCTCTGAGCCTTCATAGAATTGAAGAGAGTTAGAGTATTGCTCTCGATTACGTGTTGGTTTAAGGAATGTTGTGGCTGGTTTGATCCTCTATCCAGACCACTAAAACATTATCCATATCGGCAATAAGGCTCTTTTGCTTTCTTACCCCTTGCATGCTCACTGGAGTAGCACTTTTAATTTTCTTCAAGAACTTTTCCATTGCATTCACAACTTGGCTAACCATCTGACACAAGAGGCCTAATTTTCAACCTCTCTTGGCTTTTACTAAGATGCCTTCTTCACTAAGCTTAATCATTTCTACTTTCGATTTAAAGTGAGAGACTTGTGACCCTTCCTTGAACACTTAGAGGACATTGTGGGGTTATTAACTGGCCTAGTTTCAATATTGTGTCTTAGTAAATAGGGAGGCCTGAGGAGAGAGAGAGAGATAAGGGAATGGCTGGTCAGTGGAGCAGTCAGAACACACACACGACATTGATTAAGTTCACTGTTTTATATGGGTGTGGTTTGTTGTGCCCCAAAACAATTCCAATAGTTAACATCAGAGATCACTGATCGCAGATCACCATAACAGATACAATAAGAATGAAAAAGTTTGAAATGTTGTGAGAGTTGCCAAAATGTGACACAAAGACCGAAAGTGAGCACGTGCTGTTGAAAAAGTTATGCCAATAGATTTGCTCAATGCAAGGTTACCATAAACCTTCAGTTAGTAAAAGAAATGCAACATCTGAAAAGTACAATGAAGTGGAGTGCAATAGAATGAGGTATGCCTGTATATGTTCTTGCAAAACATGTGTTCTTTTGTGTGCATATACTTTTATGTTTTAATTTATATTTTTAACAGTTTTGAGTGTAATTGATATACAAAGAACTGAACATATTTGATGTAGACAGTTTGATGAGTTTGGACATATACATACAGCTGTGATACTGTCATCACAATCAAGGCAAAAGCTATGTTCGACACTTGCCAAAGTTTTCTTGCATCCCTTTGTCGTTTTTTGGTCGAGGGAGAGTGGATAAGAATACTTAACATGAGATCTACTCTTTTAACACACTATGAAGTGAATAATGCCACATTTTTAACTATAGACATTTTGTGGTACAACAGATTTTTTTAAATTTAATTTTATTTAATTTTGAGTTCCAGGATACATGTGCAGGAAGTGCAGGTTTGTTACATAGGTAAAGGTGTGCCGTAGTGGTTTGCTTCATCTGTTGCACCTATCAACCCATCACCTAGGTATTAACCCCTGCATGCATTAGCTATTTATCCTGATGCTCTCCCTCCCTGCCAGCATCCCCTACAGGCCCCACGGTGTGTTGTTCCCCTCCCTGTGTCCATGTGTTCTGATTGTATAACAAATCTTCAGAACTTACTTATCTAGGCTGGACACCGTGGCTCATGCCTGTAATGCCAGCACTTTGGGAGGCCGAGGTGTGCGGATCACTTGAGGTCAGGAGTTCGAGAGCAGCCTAGCCAACATGGTGAAACCCTGTCTCTACTAAAAATACGAAAATTAGCCGGGCGTGGTGGTGCGTGCCTGTAGTCCCAACTACTTGAGAGGCTGAGGCACAAGAATCGCTTGAACCTGGGAGATGGAGGTTGCAGTGAGCTGACATAGCATCACTGCATTCCAGCCTGGGTGACAGAGAGGGACTCCATCTCAAAACATAAAAATAAAAAAAAAAATAAGAAGAAGAACTTATCTATCTAGTATAACTGAAACTTTAAACCCATTGAACATCAGCTCCCTGTTTACCCCACTCCCAGTTCTCAGCAACCGCTATCGTATTCTCTGCTTCTATGAGTTCGACTATCATAGATACCTCATGTAGGTGGAAACAGGCAGTGTTTGTGTTCTATGACTGGCTTATTTCACTTATCATGTCTTCCAGTTTAATTCATGTTGTTGAAAATGGCAGGATTGGCTGGGCGCGGTGGTTCACATCTGTAATCCCAGCACTTTGGGAGGCTGAGGCGGGCGGATCATGAGGTCAGGAGATGGAGACCATGGTGAAACCTCATCTCTAATAAAAATACAAAAAATTAACCAGGCGCGGTGGCGGGCTCCTGTAGTCCCAGCTACTGGGGAGGCTGAGGCAGGAGAATGGCGTGAACCTGGGAAGTGGAGCTTGCAGTGAGCTGAGATCACGCCACTGCACTCCAGCCTGGGTGACAGAGCGAGACTCCGTCTCAAAAGAAAAGACAGGATTTCCATTTTAAGGGCAAATAATATTCTGTTGTATGTACATATTACATATTTTAAAATCCACTCATCTGTCAATGAACATTTAGGTTATTTCCATATTTTGGCTATTGTGAATAATACTGCAATGATCATATGAATGCAGATATCTCTTTGAGATCTTGATTTTGATTTTTAAAATATATATCCATGAGCGGGATTGCTGTATAATATGGTAGCTCAATTTTCAGCTTTTTTAGGTACCTCCATACTGTTTTTCATAGTTGCTGCACCATTTTGCATTCCTAATAACAATATACAAGGGTTCCAATTATCCACACCCTCACCAAAACTTATCTTCCTTTTGTTATGATACCCTTCCTAACAGATGTGGTATTTCACTGGAGCTTTGATTTGCATTTCCCTGATAATTAACAATGCTGAGTGACTTCTCACATACCTGTTGGTCATTTGTATGTCTTCTTTGGAGAAATGTCTGTTCAAGTACTTCACTTATTTTTAATTGGATTATTCGGGGATTTATTGTTGTTGACTTTTAGGAGTTCCTTGAAGATTCTGGAGGTTAACCTCTTACCGCACATACAGTTTGCAAATATTTTCTTCTATCATATGCAGTGGTGAAATATTGAAAGATATTTTTCTACAATAAGGAATAGGCTAATTATGCCCACCTTGGTCGCTTCTATTAAACATAGTACTGGGAATCCTAGTAAGAGCAGTTAGGCAAGAGAAAGCAATAAAGGTAATCCAAGTTTGAAAAAAGAGATAAAATTGTCTGTTTCCACATGACATGATCCAAATGTAAAAAACTCTGAAGATGCCACAAAAAAAGTTAGAACTAATAATTTCCTAAAGTTGCAGGATACAAAATTAATATACAATCATTAGTTGCATTTCTATCCACCATTTAAAAATAAAATTGTTTTTTAAAAATACCATTTTTAAAATCATCAAAAAGAATAAAATACTTTGGAATAAACTAAACGAAGGTGGTAAAAGACTTGTACAGCAAAAATTACAAAATATTGATGAAATAAATTAAAGGAGACACAAATAAATGGAAATACATCCCACATGTATGGATTGGAAGATTTAATATTATAATACCATTTTATGTTCCAATAAGTGAGCTTTTCTTGGAAAAGCTTTCTTTTCTTTTCTGAGCTTTTCTTGCTTTAATAACATACTCAAAACATATGGTTATGTAGATAACTATCCAAAGTTATCTAAAGATTCAATGTGTATATATATGTATAACGCATGTAAAAATAGCATGTTTTACTTCTCATTTTGCTTATTAATTTTTGACACTAACCTCCATTTATGCTTTTAAGATCTACACATGTTGCACTTTGTAGATTTAATCTATTGCTTATAACTGTTAATAGTATTCCAAGTTGTGCATCTACCATATTTTACCTGAACACTCCCCTAGGGATAGACACACAGTCTGCCTCCATCTTCCAGTGATGCATCAACACTGCATTAAACATCCTTGTGCATGTACCCTGATGCATCTCTATGAAATTTCCTTATCATGTAAACTCAGGCTCAAAATTGCTAAAGCTTAGTCTATGTGTGCACTTAATTTTACTAAGTAGTGTGGATTGCTCTACTAAATAGATGAACTGATCTATAGTCCTAAAAGCAATGATAAAGATGACTGTCGCCAGATCTCTGAACACATTTAACGCAATGTAACTTTCTAATTTTTGTCAGTCTAGTAGGTGTAGAGCGATCTCATTTTCTTTTGATTTCTATTTCTGTAGTTGACAATAATGTTTAGAGTCTTATCACATGCTTGTTATCTTTTGAGGTTTCATTCAGTAAATTTCTTGTTATATCTCTTTTCCATTAGTTTTTGCAATTGGAATTGTCTTTCATTCTTTATTTGCACATAATTGTATACAAAAGATAAAATCCTTCCTTATTTCAGACATGGCAAATAATATATTTTTCCATTTTGTCAATTGTGAATTAAATTTGTCCAGCGTTTTTTGTTTAATAGAAATCCTTAATTTTCACATAATCAAATTCATAACACTTTTGCCATATTGTTGGTGTTTTTAAAAGAAGTTTTTCTTTTCTCTGAATCATGCCCTTCTAAATGTTTTAAAATTAATGTTATTATTTTGCCATTCAAATTTTGTCATTTAATCTGATTATAAACCGGCATTTCATGTGGCAGTAAATAATCAATAATCCAGTTTTATTTTATTTCTTATGGTGATCAAGTTTTCCCAACATCCTCTTTATAGCAATCCGTTTCCCCCATTGACATGTGCTTCATAATTGTGTCAAGTTCCCTTCTATGTCTGTCTCTGAATTCACTGTGGTATTTCATTTGCTGAACTTTCCTTGCTTTGATAACATATTCTTTTTAATTCTGGACTTAGTTTTATGTCTTATTATCAGGTATAGTCAGTCCTCCATTTTCAATCTTCTTTTAAAATATTGACCTATCTATTCTGGATTTTTCTTCATCCATACAGTGTTTGGAGCAATTTTATCAATTATCTTAAATATCATGCTACAATTTTAACTGGGATACTATTGAATTTTTAAACTAATTTGTGGAGAATTGCTATCTTTATATCTATCAAAAGCATGGAATATTTTATATTTTTATTGGAGTTTTAAAGTTTCTTTATGAATATCTTATTTATTCTTGTTTAAACTAATTTTTAGATTACAAATAGCAAGTCACTATTTCATCAGATGTTCTCATTAGCTACTACTGACTATTTTTATAGGATAACTTTGCTTTCAACAACACAACTGATTCCAATAGTTTGTCCGTAGTCCGTTGGTTTTTCTGGGTTAATGATCTTTTCATTCACAAAAAATACCAACTTTATTGTCTTACCTTCCAATCTTGAATAGCTCTGTTTTCTTTCTTTAGTTTTGGCTAGGTCCTCCTGTCCTAAATTAAAATGTAGCAGCAATAGTAGACACTCTTGCCTTTGTTCAAATCATAAAGAAAATGCAACAAAGTTACTCCAATAAGCATAGTATTTGCTGTAATGAGTTATAATACAGATTCACCAAGATAAGGAAGTTCCTTTATATTCTTGGCTTGATAGGAGTTTCCATTTAAATTGCAGAAGAATTGTATGAAATATTTATTCTGTATTGATTGAGATAATTTATGAATTCTCCTTTGATCTGTTTACGTTAAAAACAATATTTATAAATTTTCTGATGTTGGAATGTTGTTGCATTTTTGTGATACCCCTACTTGATTGTGTTGTGAAATACATCATTAGATGTAGTTTCTTAATATTTTACTCAGAATATTGGCATCTATATTTATAAGAAAACAGAGCTATTAATTTTGTTATTTGAAATTATCCTTATTTGATTTTGCAATCAAGATTGCACTATCCTGATAAAATGAGATGGGTACTCCTGTTCTGTATTCTGATCGATGATATAAGAGAAGAAATAATTGTTCCTTAAAAGTTTGCTGGAACTTACGTGTAAAACAATCCAGTTCTGGGTGGTTTTTTGATTTGTCTGTTTTTTTGTTTTGTTTTGTTTTTTTCTTTTTGAGAGAAGAGTGTTTATCAGCCATTTAGCCATTTCAATTGCTTTGATTCTTATTGGTCTATTGAAATTTTCTATTTCTTCTTGCATCCATTTGGACATTTTATATTTTTTAGGAGATAGTATAGTTCAATCACATTTTCAATAATAGTATATATTTGCACATGTACTTATTCTAAATTATTTACTGTATAGGTTTTTCTTCTTTCTCATTCTGCATTTTGTTTATTTTGTATCTTATTTTTTTCTCTTGACTACATCGTAAAAAATTTGTCTACTTTATTAGCCTTTTCAAAGTATAACCTATAACCTTTGATTTTCTTAACCTTCTATATTACCATTCGTCACTATTTCATTAATTTCTACCCTTATCTTTTATTTATTTTAGATTTTTTAAAGTTTTACTTCTTGGTATTTATCAAACTACTTGAATTTAAATGTTTAGTTCGTTTATTTTAAACCTTCCTTGTTTTCCAACAATGAATTTGAAGCTACAAAGTTTCCTGTACATACATTCGTATTTGTGTCCTTTATATTGTGACATGTAGTATTTTGATTGTCACTTGGTTCCAAGTGTTTCTTTACTCCTTTTTATTTCATTTTACATCAAAAGATTATTCTGGCATATGTTTTGGCCTCCTGAAATATCACATATTTAAACCAATATTTTGTCATTAATTTGTATTTTGTTGCATTGTAATCAGAGAACATGATATTGATATTGATCACTTGAACTTCATTAAGATTTGTTTTATGGCCTAAACTTTGGTCTATTTTTTCTATAACATTTCCAGTATTTCCTGGGAAGAGTTCTATACATATCTAAAAATCAAACTGTATTATTCAAATCTTCAATATCTCTACTGATTACTTATATATTTGATAAATTACTTTTATTTAGATGAAAGTGGTAACAATCTCCAGGTAAATTTGATAATTTCACTATTTATCTATTTTTTTCTTCATTTCTACTAGATATTTGACATATTTTGAGGATGTAAAGTTAGGAGTAGATAGCTTTTTGATGATATATATTCTTGATTTTTTTTTCCTTTTACAAGTATGTAATTTCTTCTTAGGGGTTCACAATATATTTGGCTTAAATTTTATTTTGTCAGTAATTGGGATTATTACTCAAGTTTTTTTGATTGACATATATATTTTCCCATTTTTAAAATGTTCAACCAGTTCATAACCTTTCATATTAAATATTTCCTCTATAGATTCGTTGAATCAGTTACTTTTAAATATTTACATTTGTATTGTATATGTTAGAACACGTTTCTTTTCCCTGTTTTATGTTTTTTCATGTACTTGTTTTACTCCTTTTTTCCCTCCTTCCTGCTTTCCATTGGCTGGATTTCTTCTCTTGGCTTAAAATTTAAACATTCTAATTTACCTTAACATTGTGAATTAAGGTGCATTCATATATTTGTTTACCACTATTGATATTTTAAACTGTATCTGCATATACATTGACTCTTTAAAAAAGACAAGTACACTAGCACACATTTATTTCCCTTTGGTTCCTCACTCTAATGTGATAATAATATCTATTTTTTTCTTTTTTAAAATTTCTCTTAGAAACAACATAATTTTACGAGATAAAATTATTTTATTCATGGTTAACATAGTTCTTTCATTTTCTCCTGAATTTGTTTTTCTTTAATTACAAAGAAATGTTTAAATACTGATTTGTTTATTTAACCCATAAGAGCCATAGCAGTCTGGTTAAAATTTTCCAAGAGAGAATACCCTTTTAAGCAAAAAATAGTACAGAAGACAAAATAAAAATGAAATACTTTCTCTTTGTTTCTAGATTTCTTTTTTTAATTTTTAGTTTTTGTGGGTAGATAGTAGGTGTACATGAGATGTTTTGATACAGTCATGTGATGTGTAATAATTACATCATGGAGAAGGGGGGTATCTATCCCATCAAGCACTTATCCTTTGTGTTACAAACAATACAATTATACTCTTTTATTTATTTTAAAATACACAATTAAATTATTACTGACTATATAGTCACCCTGTTGTGCTGTCAAATAGTTGATTTTATTCAATGTTCTTTCTATTACTTTGTACCCATTAATCATCCCCACTTCCCCTGCAACCTCCACTCCCTTTCTTGGCCTCAGGTAACCATCCTTCTACTCCCTATCTCCATGAGTTCAATTGTTTTGAATTTAGATCCCACAAATAGGATCGAACATGCGTTGTTTGTCTTTCTGTGCGTGGCTTATTTCACTTAACATAATGATCTCCCGTTCCATCCACGTTATTGTAAATGACAGGATCTCATTCTTTTTTATGGCTGAATGGTACTTTCTTGTGTATATATACCACATTTTCTTTATCCATTCATCTGTTGATGGATACTTAGGTTGCTTCCAAACCTTGGCTACTGTGAATAGTGCTCCAACAAACGTGGGAATGCAGCTATCTCTTCAATATACTGATATATTTTCTTTGGGGTGTATACCCAGCAGTGCGATTGCTGGATCATATGGTAGCTCTCTTTAGTTTTTTGACGAACCTCCATACTGTTTGCCATAATGGTTGTACTAATTTACATTCCCTCCAACAGTGTACGAGAGTTCCCTTTTTCTGCATCCTTGCCAGCATTTTTTATTTTCTATCTTTTATAATGTAAGCCATTTTAACTGGGGTGAGATGATATTTCATTGTAGTTTTTATTCGCATTTCTCTTTTCATATGCCTGTTTACCATTTGTATGTTTTCTTTTGAGAAATGTCTGTTCAGATCTTTTGCCCAATTTTAGATTGGATTATTAGATTTTTTTCCTATAGAGTGGTTTGAGCTCTTTATATCTTCTGGTTATTAATCCCTTGTCAGATGGGTAGTTTGAAGATATTTTCCCCATTCTGTGGGTTGTCTCTTCTCTTTGTTGATTGTTTCCTTTGCTGTGCGGAAGATTTTAACTTGATATAATTCCATTTGTCCATTTTTGCTTTGGTTGCCTGTGCTTGTGGGGTATGATTTAAGAAAGTTTTGCCCAGTCCAATGTCCTGGAGAGTTTCCCCAATGTTTTCTTGTGTGTTTGTTTCTAGATGTTTTACTGTACTAGGGCAGCCTATATCTTTATGTAGTAAATAAAAGATTAAACTCTCTCCTTCAAAAAGTCATAAGTTTCAGGTCTTCCTTTTCAAGAGATGATTTCAAGACTTTTTGAGAGCTTTTTGAAAATTGTAAAGAACCTTCTATTTCACCACAATATGAACAAGAATTCTGATTAACTTCAACATAAAAGTATTGCACAATCCAATTTAAGACATGGGGTTTTTTTGGTTTTTGTTTGTTTGTTTTTTTGTTGTCAATTTTTTTTTTTTTTTTTTTTTTTTGAGACAGAGTTTCACTCTTGTTGCCCAGGCTGCAGTGCAATGGCACGATCTCGTCTCACTGCAACCTCCGCCTCCTGGGTTCAAGCGATTATCCTGCTTCTGCCTCCCGAGTAGCTGGGATTACAGGCGTGTGCCACAATGCCCAGCTAATTTTGTAGTTTTAGTAGTGATGGGGTTTCTCCATGTTGGTCAACCTGGTCTCGAACTCCCGACCTCAGGTGATCCACCCACCTTGGCCTCCTAAAGTGCCGGGATTACAGGCGTGAGCCACCACACCTGGCCTAATACATGTTTTTAATTAAACTAGGTAAATGACTCATGGCTGAACTAAGAGCATAAGCATTAACAATTCAGGATCCCACGATAATAATTTTGTTCAAGAAATAATTACACTTCCTTTAAAATTCAAAAATGTGCGGGCATATAGGAAAATTGCAACGAAGTCAACGAATACAATTACACGTTTTAAAAACAATAATTTAGGAAAAAGATACCAATTTTCATCAGTTTCAGGGACAAAGTTGTCTAATAAGAAATAAATTGGTAGGAACAGAGGGTATATGGGAATTCTGTACTTTACACTCAATTTTGCTGTGAACCTAAAACTACTCTAAAGAATAAAATTTGTTAATTAGAAAAAAAAATAAATCAGTGATTGGCCTTTTCATGCCAAATATCTCTCACTAAACTTGGAACTTAAAATATTTTTTAAGTAATTGTCATTATCCACCTTCAAAAAAAACAGGAATAGGGCAAAGCTATTTAATAACTCCTTCATTGATCTTTACATAGAAGAGTATTTCTCCCTGGAAATGGGATTACTAGTGTCGAAATGAGTCTTTTTTTGCTTAGGTATGCACAGATTAATAAACATATGGCCATTCATAAAATATTTCCTAATAAAATTTTTCTGAATTATTCTAGAGAACTCTGAGCAAACTGCAGTGGTCATAAAAGGTATTTGCAGTCAGTTAAAACTGTAGGTAGAAATCTAATGCAGAAGAATTCAGTACCATTAGGTAGTTCAGCATTTACCACTTCGCAGGTAAAAATCTGTAAGATTACTTCCACAGATTCAAGTTCCTTTAGTATACAATAGCTTTAAATAATCACAATGATATAACCAGAATCCAGTACTGTCAATTCAGTCCTCCTCAAATTTAAGCATATGTGATTATATTTATTGTATCAGTAACCCTGTGGACTCAATGCCAGTTATACTGTGCATATTCAGTATTTGAGAAGTGGCTTGTTATCCAGCCTAAGGGAAAAAATCATGGATTTAAATTCTTTCTCCTAGATCTTGACACTAGGTTTTCCTTCATTATATAGGAAGTTGTTGGTGTCTGTAGTCATGTTGCCATAGTATTTGCTTACAGTGTCACCCAGGACAAAGTTATTTATCTCTGAGCATCAATTTACTTTTCTATTAATAGTAGCTGACACTAAAATTGTACTTCTATGTGCAAAGAATTCTTATATATGTAGAATTTGATATTTGTAATAAACCCTTTCTTAGATCTTATTTTTATTCTCAATTTTAATAGTGGATACTGAAACACTGATACTAAAGTGCCTTGCCCAAGATCACACACTTGGTCAGTGGCTGACATTGGACCCGAGCTGTCTGATTCCAGAGTGAATAGAACTTATTCCACAAGGTTGTTGTGAAGATAAAATGCTATAAACTCTATAAAGCATTCATACCATTTATAAGGCCCCAATAATGATTACTAAATGTTAACTAATCAGGATATAATAGTATGTGTATGCAGGGGATGGGAGGGTTGGGCCTTAAGTTTAGATTTTTGATGTAAAATAAAGTATGGTTATCCATATAGACATAAAGTCATTGCATCTTTCTATGCTAAGATATTAATTTGTTATAATAAAACATCTAAATTATACTACGATTTTTGTAATCACATTTTGACATTTCTGCATTTTAAAAACTTCCAATGTACATTAAAAATGGAAGCCCTTACAAATGAAATACTATTGGGCAATAAAAAAGGGTAAAGTACTGATATATGCTGCATGGATAAATCTCAAAAACATTATGCTAAGTGAAAGAAGCCAGAGATCAAGACCACATATGATATGACTCCACTTGCATTAAACGTCCTTAAATGGAAGATACAGAGAGATAGAATAGGAGTGGAAATAGTGACTGTAAATAGGCATGATGTTTCTTTTTAGGGTGATGAAAATGTTTCAAAATTGGATTGTGGTGATGGTTGCACAACTCTGTAAATATGCTACAATTTATTTAACAGTACTCAAAATAGGTGAATGTTATAGTATTTCAATAAAGCCTTTACAGAATATGGAAGTACCCTAGGTCTTGCATAGCTTCTGTGAACATCTGCAATTAAATGCTTGGGTGCCCTTAAGCAAACCCCTTCTGTTTCCTCATTCTATCTAGCAGAGAACTTCATCGATTATCTAGCAGCTCTACCCTGGAGGATTGGAGTCATGTCTGGTTTTGCTCACCATTGTATCTCCAGTAGGAACTTTAATTTGGCTTTAATTTTCCCTAAAATACAACATCTGCTTGTCTACAACAAGCAGTACTATTGCTATGATTTCCAAAGTCTAACTTTATCAATTTACATCTGATTGTGAGTCAGGGCCACCATCCTCCTAACATCCAAACATCCTAACATCCAAACTGAATGAAAAGTGACATGACTTAAAAGAGCTGAAAAATTATGATGCTTATATGTCCTGAAAATACTGATGATGAACATTTCTTTAGTGTTTATCTTTTTAAAGAGTTTTAAATAGTTTGGGAATTTTTATCAACATTATATCTGCACCAAATAAGTAAGAATCTTTAGGACCTTTGGTTAAGAGATTAAACTTCTATAGGAGAGTAAGAATAAATATGTAAGGAAATACAGATATTTCTACTCTAGTGTATGGATGGTGAATATTTACATCACTTGGAATCAATAGAAAACAATATGTATGTATATCTGAATAGATATATAAAAGTGGGTTTTCCAAAAAGAAGAAAAGATAGAGTTCAGATTTAGAAAAAAGCAAGGATGAAAATGCAGTTTTGAACCTACCCTCCTATTAGGGATGTCTCCATAAAGGAGAATTGCATTCTTTATTTAGAACCCTAACATTGTGTGGACTTCCCGCCCCTCATTTAGCTCATTTCTGACTCCCTTATAAGTACTTTGGAACAGTTAACACCAAAACGAAGAGATACTGAGATCAGTAACATAAAATGACATTTCTAGAATTCTATATACTTAATTAATCTAAACAAGGCGGTATGGAATAAGGATGAGAAATAAATTTTCCTTAGATTGTATCTATATGAATAAGAAAAAGTAGCCATGGAAATACACACATTTAATGAATACCCAAGAATTTAACAAAACACAGAGGTTAGGTTCTCTTATTTATTACATCAAACCAGATACTTTTATTTTTAATCCAACCCTTCTATGTCTACAAAGATATAAAGATGTAGTTGCAAATAACTTTATTTAATAAATGTTTTGTCAGTGTTCCAGAATTGGTTGGTATAAGATCATAATGCATAATCAGCCAAGAATGACATTTTTCTTCTTGGAGCTTCTAGCATACATATATCCTGCATCACTTATCATATAGTGTTTGCAGGCATTCTTTATATTGCTGCCTAGTTTTATTATTCATTCTTGTACGGTGATTTATCATCCATTGTCATGACTTATGCCCAGTCTAGATTGACACTCCTTGTGGAAAAGGACTGGGTATTATATTTCTAAGCATTCTCTGCTGCCTCAAAACCAAATGCTGCATGTATGGCAGACCATCAGTACTATTTGTTGAATGACTGCAGGGAAGTTGCTTTGCTGAGCATTCCTGTTCAGTTGACCGGGAGAATAAACTGATGCAGTGTTCGTTTTATAATAAATAAGAGATATTTTCTGCTTGCAGTTGCATATTCAATAAATAAAATATATTCCTCTTTTTTGGCTTTATCTGATTTTTTATTTTAAATCACAAAAACTTACTTTAGACATTTGCTGAATTTTAGTAAAAAATTATTTCTGACCTACTGACATGAGAATAATGGAAAGATTCTAATTCATTTCAAGGCAAATTAGAGAATTGACTACTCTTTTTCCTTGAGACCTACTTTCACATTCTGACACACATTTACTAACACTCTCTTTCATATATATATAGGATAGAAATTATGGAATCAAATATTTTACCTAGAAATAAATGCAAATTACAACCCATTAAGACCTGAGATTTGCATTAAAATATTTGTTTTAGAACGTCTAATTTTAAAGTATTCATAAATATAAGCTGTGGAAATTGTGTTTTCAACAGTTGCTTTCTTGAAGTTTGTTTTCTGGAATTTGAATGATGAGTTGTAGTTTTTGTTCATAAAGACATATACATGTAAATATGTTAAATTTGGATTTATGAATATCCAAGTAGAAAATATTCATATTTTAAAACTAATGATATACCTTAAGTACTTCCAGTTTATATAAGTATGAATTTCAATATATTATCACTGATTTGAATATATAGCCAATAAAAGTAAATGTTTTCTACCCCTTAAAAATAGTTTATTTCATGCTTGTTTCCTAACTTCTAATTATAGATTGCATGTCAAGTAAATCAGCATCTCCCTCAAATCCAATAGTCAACCTTTTAAAACATTTCAAACATAAAAACATATTAAATACTTTTATATTTTTAAATGAAAACAATCTAATATAATCTTTGTGTAAGTCAGAAAAGCCCTAAGAAGAGAGAAAAAATTGTAAAATGCAGTTTCCATATAGCATAATAGAAATAACTAAGTAAAATTTTAGTAACTCACACTTCAATAGATGTACTGAGAAAATGTGAAACTTAGCTTATTTTCTAAGCTAAGTTAGAAAATAACTTAGCTTATTTGTATTTATATTTATTTGCATTTATATTTGTATAAATGTTTATTTGTATTTATATTTATTTGCATTTTAGAATACATATAAAATGTATGTATAGACATTTAATGCCAATACTAAAATGTTTTACAACTTTGTTGCAATAAACAATTATTTAAATACTATATCATATTTAGTATTCAATTTTTCTCCTTGTCTAACTGAAATACAAAATCTGCTGAAATCAAGCACTGTATCTTTTATTTCTATATACTTCCCACAGTACCTTGCAGGAGCAAATGTTTGATATCTGTTGATCTGATTTTGATCACCAATCTCAGAAGAAAAGGAAAAAAAACTCCCTTATTTTATAACAAAGATGAATTAGTTAGTAGAAAATGTGTCATTAAATAATAAAATAGGGTTTTGTCTTCCCTTTAATTTGCTAAAGTATTCCTCTGAACATTGTGACAAACTATTGAACAATATAATTATGATATCTCCATTTAGAATTAGGTGGAATTCTAAACTGAATAAACATATTACTTTGAAGGCATTATGCTTAATTTTAAGTGCTATAATATACAGAAGAGGCCAATCAGATTGACAATGAATCTCAAGGGTTGTTGTGAAAGCCAAGGAAAACAAATAAATGAAGAATTCCACACTTTCTTGCACAATGAAAGACAGCAATACCTCAAGGTATTCAGAGCCATCAAAACTCAGGACATGAGAAAGTCCTTTAAACCAAGAGTAATAATATTGCTACTGGATATATGTATTTCTTTCCCCTAAGGACTTTGGCTTTTGTCATTAATTGATTATTACTTAACAGATGAATACAAGTGTAATAAAGATGACATTAGAATAATAAGAATCATGCAGAGAAACAGAATTAAATCACAAGCCAATAATACAACCAAATCTTTATTTTGGGAATGCAAATATCATATCATTAACTTGTAAACATTGCGAGTACTACACTTTTAAACTTGCATTACTGAACACTGGATAAATATTTGTCGAATGAATTGGATGTATTAATAGCTTTCTTCTTTTCTGTTGGTTTCTCATGTGAACAAAGATAAAATCATCTCTGAGGCATGTCCTGTCAATGCCTATCATATAAAATCCTTTTTTAATTATAAAGTAAAAATATGTAACAAAATGTATGTCATGTATACACCTTCCCATTATATTTTATAACAAGTCAATGCTAATAAATGCAGGAAATAGTCACATTTATGAATGTTAGGTGTGAAATTGTGTCCTTTGATGTGAGTAGAGATATTAACTCAACCACTTACTTAAAAGCCCACATTTAATATGAGCATCATTTGACAGTTTGCACATCCATTAATTCTGAATAGATTTACTAGGTGAAGATATTTCATGATGTACATTAACTTCTAATGGAAAAAAGTTTCAGAGAAAAATTGCCCCAAAAGTGTATCTTTAAAAGTCCATTTCAATATATCAATCTATTTTTAATACCCTAGTTTAAATTCACAGTTCAAAGGGGGAATTTAGCAAGAAATAACAGTGTGTAGTGTAAAAAAAAAAAAAAAAAAATCTGTACTCTTAAGCAGGTAACCTGGTTCTCAGTTCCAGCCAATTATGGGATGTTTCAGCTTATATGCAAAACTCCTAGGCCTCATTTTCTCATCTGTAAAATAGAAATATTCAAACTTCTATGATTTCTACTTGTTCTCAAGCTCTATTTGGTAGTT
This sequence comes from Theropithecus gelada, assembly GCF_003255815.1. NCBI lineage: Eukaryota > Metazoa > Chordata > Mammalia > Primates > Cercopithecidae > Theropithecus > Theropithecus gelada. The sequence continues at coordinate 50,214,316 of NC_037689.1, forward strand.
CTGGAAATAGATTTTAGTTTTCACTAAATTTTAGTTTTAAAAATTTTTAAATTTTAGTTTTTACTAAAAATAAGGGACGAAAGGATGCTGGTCACTCAAGATAATTTTTCTACATTCTTCTTACATATAATAACATTTCCTCAAGCTTGCCTCAAAAATCTTTGTTATTATAAATTTAACACATGCAAAATACTGCACAAAAATGTGTAGCTCAATTACATAACACAAAGCAAAGCACGTACAAATGAAACCATTCTTTTCTCCAGATTTGGAACATTACCACTACCCAGATGTTTCTCTATGCCCAAATATCACTCTGCCGAACTCACAGGTAACCACTCTCTTGATTGCCATAATAATTGCTTTCTTATTTTTCTTCACACTTTTACCAAATAAAAATACAACTTTAGATTTTCTTGTGCTTCAAATTTATATTCATAGAATTATACACCATGTAATTTTTGTAAATCTGCCTTCTTACATTCAACATTATAAATGTTTCATCTATGTTCTTGCATGTGTCTGTAGTTCTCCTTTTCATTACTGTGTAGTATTCCATCAAATAAACATGGAAAGTTTATTCTTTATCCATTCTATTACTGATTAATATTTTTGTTATTTTCAGTAATTGACTATAATAAATAATGTGCATGAATATTCATGTATGTGTGCACTTGTAGGTATGTGCATGTATTTCTGTAGGGATAGTTTTTAAGAGGGATTGCTAGGTAATCATGCTAAAATATTTTCATGCTAAAAGTGACAAATACCAATATATGAGAATTCTATATTTTTCATAATTTTTTAACATTTTATGTTGCCAGTAATTTTGATATTAGATATTCTAGTAGTGTGATAGAATCTCATATTTTAATTTGCATTTTACTGATGACTAAATGAGTTTGGATCCTAGGCCATATGTTTATTGGCTATTTGGATATCATCTTATATAACATTTTTTAAATTAGATTTTTTAATTAAAATTATTTTCTAATTGTTGCTGTCCAAAGAGGAATAAAAGACACTAAAGGTTCATGTCTTCACACCACTATTCTTCACTTCAATCAGATATTTTTGGCCTTTAAGAAGATATTTTCAATATTTTTCGCCTGTGTTATTTGTTGTTTTCAGTTGTCAGATTAATTTTAATTACCTGGGCCACTATTTCTAGAAGATTCTTGCCTCATTCTTTTGTATAGCAATAGCACTAGAAAGGGCCATTGTAGGGACACATATCTATAATTTTCCATCTTATACTACATGAAACCTACTTTCTTGAAGGCCATCTTGTTTTTCCCAGTTGGAAGCTCCCTTATTTCTGTACCCAGCATCATGGAGCTCCCAGAATTCTCATTATTCTTCAATGTTTGATATCATAGGACCAACCAAAAGAAAAGAGGCTAAAAGTAGAAGGTCAGTTAGAATCAGGTTTCTATCAAAATTTGTGTTCTGTAGCCGAGTTGTTTTTCCTTCTATATGCCTGACTCCTATTGGCTTTTACTTGTTAAATGTGCTTACCCTCCTATGCCTTGAATTGGCCTCTCAGCCCAGATCTTCAGTTTTCTCCTTCACTCTATTATCCAAAAACTCCTTGGAGCCATCATGCCTCCCAAACTTTCCACTTATTTCTGCTTTCTAGCCCGTCTGGGACATTGCCTTCAGACCTACTGATCAATGAGGCCAGTCGTTGCCCTGCCCACCCTTCAGTTCACTCCATAAGTGCCCGAGTTTTGACTTGAGCACTAACTAATCTATAACAATGCTTATGTTCCCTGGTCTTTCACTTTTGTGATAGTATATTATCCTAATTTCATCCTACTTTTCAGAGTTCTATGTTTCTTTTGACATAGTTCTTCTTTTCTCATTCCCTAAATATGTGTTTCTTTATATACCAACCCCTTTGAAAACCAAAAATATCATGATCTCAGTAATTATTTTCTACCAACTACCTAAATCTGCCTCCCTAGTCCAGATTTCCACCAGGATTGCAGTTCTCTGGTTCTAATTGCCAATGGGTCACAAAATTTAAAAGTGTCCTCTTAGCAGCTACGTTTCTCAATTCAAGATCTTAATGGCAGCATTCTTCTCACTGTCCCTCAAATTAGTAATGTAAATGCTATTTCTTTCCTTAAATTTTTCTTTCACTTTCCGTCTCCTCTGCCTGGAGTAGAGTATAGACTTGGGGTTTTTATTCAAGGGTCCATGGAGTTATTGGGAGGTGATAGACAATCTGAAAATCCACAGAAAGTATGCCTAATTTTGTATATACTTACATGAATGTATAAAAGAGTATATACTTACATGAATGTATAAAAGAGTATAAAAGAGCATTAGCTTTCATCAGTTTCTTAAAGGATTAAGAACCAATGCTCCAGATTCTCATCACCTTATACCTATTAAACCTTTGTACTCTCTAAATTTGGCCAATTCTAGAGATGAACCTTTACAACAGTATTTTATCCATTCAACATTCATTTATTAATTAAATAAATATTTATTGAGTATCTCCTATGTACCAAATATTATTATGGTTCTGCAGTCACATTGGTGAACAAGATAAAGTTCCTTCTCTCATGGAGCTTATATTTTAGTGGATGAAGAAAAATCAAATAATATATCCATAAACAAGGAATTAAGGAAATACCAATTAGCCATATTTGCTGTTGAAATAATTAAATGGGGATAATTTCATTGTTATTGGGTGGCTATTTCAGAATAGATGATCCTGGAAAGCACCTCTAGGAATATGTCAGTTCTAAATGACAAAAAGCAACCAGCTAGGATCTCCAGGGAAAAACATTCCAAACAGAGGAATACAGTAATGCAAAACCCCAAAGGTTGGAATGACCTTGATCTTTTATAGGAACAAAATAGAATAAAAAGCCAGTTTTACTAAAGCACAGTGAGCAAGAGGGAAAAGTCTGGGTGAGATCAAAGGTTTATGTAGGGCAGATAACTTAGGACTTTGGAAACTAGAGTGGAGGCGTTTGATTTAAGACTTAAACACAATAGAAGGCTTAAGCAGGAGAGACAGAATCTGGTTTACGTTATGTGAAGAATAAATGCATCTTGACAAAAGCAGAAGAGAGAGGCAATTAGTGCAGTTCAAGTGGCAGATAATGGAGATTGAGTTGCTTCTCTGCAAAAGGTACACTATTTTCCTGTTGGATCCTCAATGTAGTCATGCTGACCTTATCTGCTATGCTTTATTTATCTCATCTAGCTTTTGTAATGCATTACCTCCTTTTTGCCTCATAACAACCTGATAGTATTAAACTCTTTACACAAATATTAAAAAGGGCAGTGAGAGTGGTTGAGACTCATCCTGAAATAACCAATTGGCAAATTGAACTGATTATTACTTACAAGTTGTGTTCTTTTTTTTTTTTTTTTTTTTTTGAGACGGAGTCTTGCTCTGTCGCCCAGGCTGGAGTGCAGTGGCCGGATCTCAGCTCACTGCAAGCTCCGCCTTCAGGGTTTAAGTTCTGTGCTTTCTTAATCATTTACCTTGTTCATTTATGCCATGTATTTCCTGTGAGCTCTGAGTTAAATCTAGAAGATAATTGGATTAGGTTCAATTTTTAGAGCAATAATACTTCATTCCATCACATCATAAGACACATGATGTCTTTTTGTGCCAGTTATAATGATGCTAAGATTGATCTTAATGGATTCAGGTGAAGAAATGAAGGAAAAATTGTTGAGGATATATTCCATTCTAAATGTGGATTGCATTCCATTCCATTTCATTATAAAAATAAGTCAAATAATGGGTAGGGAGGGAAGAGATTTATTTGGACATTTATGATTCACCACCTTCCTCTTTAAAAGGAGACTTCCATATGGACAGTCAGAAAGCTCTACATCTGCCGTAATGAGACATGGGGGACCAGTGCTTGACTTCTGTTTGAGCAAGCTTAAAGTATTTGTAATCACCAGATTTAGGTGGTTATATTGGGAATAGCCTAAAATCTTTGGGAGCATGAAATGTTCAAGTGTGTTCTGTGGACTAGATGTGAGAAAAAGGATGAGTTTGTTTTGAGTCCTGTTCATTAATAGTATTAAATTACACCACTGAATAAAATGGGCAAGATGAGACTAAAAACTGTACTGTGCTCACATCCCGAGTTGAGCATGCAATATTCTGGTAACACATGAAGATGCAGACTAGATAGAAATGCAACTAGTGAAGATGACTTGCTGATGAGTAATATAGACATAATAAAGAGACACTTCTCAGAAATGTGCTGAAGAGCAATGGCATGATCTCGGCTCCTGGGTTCAAGCCATTCTCCTGCCTCAGCCTCCCAAGTAGCTGGGATTACAGGCACCCGCCACCATGCCCAGCTAATTTTTGTATTTTTAGTAGAGATGGGGTTTCACCATGTTAGCCAGGATGGTCTCGATCTCCTGACCTCGTGATCCGCCCATCTCGGCCTCCCAAAGTGCTGGGATTACAGGCTTGAGCCACCGCGCCCGGCCACAAGTTGTGTTCTTTAAGCTATGCAATAGTTTTAAATACTTTGCTGACAGCCCCTACCCTCTATATTATTTGTAATCAGTAGTGTCTACAAATACATATATTATGCACTATGGTAAAATATAAAGGTCAGGGGTTTAGAGTAATTTAATTATAAAAATAAATATCAAAATACTGTTTTACCTTTAAAATACAAATGCCTATACTATGAAATGGTGACAATTTTCGACAATACTAATCAATGTTATTTTTAAAAGTCAATTATTGTACATCACAAATTATGAGAACTGCCTTTGGCTAATAAACAAGAAAGATTTTTTAAATGTTTTGAGTATTAACCTAATCTTTGATAACTAATTTGTATTACTTCTTTACCTAATTCCTTTCTTGAATGCCATCTCTCCTTCAAATTTCATTATATTATCTTACCCCATTTTTAAAAACATTAGTGCCAGACCTTGTCTCTATACACACATTTTAAAAACTACTTTAGCTATAGGCAAAGTTTAAATGCTTTATGCCTTTCTGGAACATTAGACATTTAAAAATTGTGGTGAAAAAAGCAGCATAAAACTCATATTGTGTTGATTACTAGCAGAAAATCATTATGACATTTGTGATTAGAGAAATGGAAGTTAAGTTCATCAAATGCATTTATGTTTCCTTAGATATACTTTCTAGTTACTCTTTTTACAGAGGGAAAAATGATTAAAAGCTCTTGGCAAATTTAAGGATTAGTATGCCCTTAATGCTTTCATCAGACATGCAAATTAGTTTTGTGTAGGTAAGATGGACAAATTATCTTGAATGTACAGAGGAAAGGTGCTGGAACAAGTGAAAATCCATCCAGCTGCCATCAACATTGAACAAGCCTGACTCCCACACTGAAACCAGCTATCTTAGATAAAATTGAAATCAGGGCACAGTTATATGAAAAATGATCAGGTTCTACCAGTAAAACATCATTTCTCACCTCATTAGTTTTCCAAATTCTTAAAAGTTAATTAGCCCTATATACTACATTAACCATTCCCATAACAGTATTCCTACAGCACTTTGGTTTGATTTCTATGTTTTACTTATTTCATTTGGTCTTATATTATAAATAGTTACTAGGTCATATGCTTAATTTCCCAATCAGATGAAAAGCTTCTTTCATTACATTTTACTTCAGTCCTCTTAATAGCTCTGTGAGGCAGAAATAATAGGGATCCCATACAATAGATAAGGAAAGCAAGACTACTTCACCCAGCTGTTAAGTATTGAGGTGAAATATGAATCTATTCTCTCCAAGTCCTAAGCCATGGTGTACTCATTATTCCATAATACCATCCAGTTCTTGTGTTAAGAACTCCTACCCCAGATGGAGAGAGGAACTTACTTTTGCTTAAGTTTTATCCTCACCCAGTGGGTTCCAAGGTCATCATTGGGAGTTACTCCAAGTTTCAGTGATAGAGCAATATTGTAGCATTTGATACTAGATCCAGGAAAAGAGTTAGAAAATAATACACATGTAACTTCCAGAAATCATGCTTTATCACCTCCCTAGTTATCATCAATTGTAAAAGTTGTTTTAACTACTTTTCAATATTCACTTGCGATGACCTTAATGAAAAATGAATTACATACAGAAAGAAACTTCATGAATGAATAAAGAAATCCAAATTGAACAACAAAAAAATCAGTATGAAAAGTGATGGAACATTCCTTTAAAAATCACTATATGCCATGCTAAATACGAAGTTCAGGTTGATAAGCAATCTTTATAATGATTAACCATCAAGATACTATTTTTGCCTTATAAGTCCTAGTGCATTCACTTATATAAATGTAAAACAGTAATGCTTCTTTGACAATATTAATCAATGTCATTTGTTTTAAAAAGTAATTGGTGGCCGGGCGCGGTGGCTCAAGCCTGTAATCCCAGCACTTTGGGAGGCCGAGACGGGCGGATCACGAGGTCAGGAGATCGAGACCATCCTGGCTAACATGGTGAAACCCCGTCTCTACTAAAAAATACAAAAAACTAGCCGGGCGCGGTGGCGGGCGCCTGTAGTCCCAGCTACTCGGGAGGCTGAGGCAGGAGAATGGCGTGAACCCGGGAGGCGGAGCTTGCAGTGAGCAGAGATCCGGCCACTGCACTCCAGCCTGGGCGGCAGAGCGAGACTCCGTCTCAAAAAAAAAAAAAAAAAAAAAAAAAAAAAAAA